>NC_034199.2:28389145-28471645 GCF_002021735.2 Oncorhynchus kisutch | reverse complement strand
GTTAACTATCATTGTCATACTGATGTTTTCAGTGACAACCCAGTCTCTGTTACTTTGGCCTGGGCTAAAATGACACAAAGGCGCCTGTTTCTGTAAACGTTCTGTAAGCGCGTTTTCCTTTTGCTTGATCCACTTCTTCCTTTGCATAACAAGGTTGAGACAGTAAAACTATTGAAGACATTTATTGTTGACATCGTAACACCTGTTTATTATAAGCAGACCTGTGTCTGTCTAGTGATATATGGTGGGTTTCAGGGGTAAAGATGTCAGTGTCCTTTTTAATAGGTCATAACTACCTGGGTCTACAGGGCTATTCTCAGATCAGGGACACTATTCATAGAGACTGTGAACACATACTGTGTGCGTGTGGCTTGGACAAGTCGTGAAACGACTACTTTGGTTGATGTGTGTGCCAAAAAACACTCAGAGAATAGTCTTGCAGGGGCAGAAATCTAGAGCAGACCCATCCCAGACACTTCACTGAGATGTGTGTGCTCTGTGATGTCTTGGCTTGGGGCCTCAGGGGCCAAGCACATCCATTCATGTCAGCAGAGAACTACTCCCAAATCCAGCCTCTCTCCTCCATGTCTCTTTCTCTCTCACAGACACACCACTACTGTGTTCCCCTTTGCCTCAGGCACACACTCACACAATGGCCATTCCTCTGTGTGAGGGTCTCTCTGTGTGTATGTGAGTGTACGTGTGTGTGTACTTGTGTGTGTACCTGCCAGACTAGAGGCTGTCCCAATACGTAACAGTGCATGTAACTGGGTTAGCTCCTGTTAGATTGAATTATCTTTCCGTCTTCAGAACCAGCAATCAGATTAACATCCATGGCTTCCTGTATGGGCACAAACGGCAGCATAGAGGGATGAACGGAGAGAAGTGGAAGGCATGAGTGTGCAATCTATTCTGTCCCACCCACCGTCTCTCTATTCTGCCCTCTCTCTCTCTCTCTCTCTCTCTCTCTCTGTGTGTGTTAGATATGCAACTACATTATAGGAAACATCACTTAAGGAAACCATAAATATTCTCTCTATCCCTGTCGGAATGAGAATATGCTTTTATACCAGGCAGAAAATGTAATAAAATGGATGGTTACTGCACCACTTTAAATACACTCTGTGTGTTATGCCATTGAGAAACTTTGGCTGAAGAGGGCTGTATAATGTTTGTAAAGTCTGTATGGTCTCTGGTCAGAAATAGAGCACTACATGGGGAACCGTCCTGGACAGTTACATAGCTGATACTGTCCCTCTGGCAGTGTCGCAGTAAGAGGCTGAGTGGAGCAGATCAGGCCGGCACTAATGCACTGCTACTCCTAATGTCCTCTTACTCTGCTCCTCTCTACCCACAAGCTAACTGGGCCTTATATAAGACAGTAGCATGACTCTATTTCCTATTATAGTAAGGTCAAGTATTTGGGTTTGCTTGAAGACCATATCTGAACCAGATACTCTGTGTTTATGGTAAAGTGCACTATCACCCCACTGGACACAGATGTCAGTTTGATTGAGTTGTCAACTAACATGAATTCAACGTCATTGGATTTAGGCTAAAAGTCTATCTATCTATCTATCTATCTATCTATCTATCTATCTATCTATCTATCTATCTATCTATCTATCTATCTATCTATCTATCTATCTATCTTCATATCTTAGTCTGAAATACCACAGGGAGGCGTGTCTCCCTCCAGCTGAGCTTTATAATGAATATGTGTTACTGTGTTGTGCTGCTGGACTCGGTTTCTTCTCATTAATTAATCCATAATTAATGATCTAATCAAGGGGCCCTGATCTTTCACTGCAGATAAACCTGAAATATTTACCCCTCCCTCCCTAATACACACACACACACACACACACACACACACACACACACACACACACACACACACACACACACACACACACACACACACACACACACACACACACACACACACACACACACACACACACACACACACACACAGCAGCTGCCCCATCCATCTCTGCCTGCCTCTGCCTCCTCAACAGCATCAGCTGTGTGTGTGGACCTGAATGGACCTTAGACAACAGCCCCTAGCCATCAAACAGAGATTGACTTGGGACTTCCTGTTCCATATAAATCCAGCTAGTTGCCTAGTTGTCTCCTCTGACACCACAATGACAGATGAAAACAGCCCAGTCCTCCTCTCCAGAGCAGAGCTGATATCAGTTGGTAACTCTGCTGTCTCTTAAAGCTTATTTATGGTTAGATATGTAGATGAGAGGTGGAGGAGCAGATGTCCTGTTAGTTAAAATCAACATGTCCTCTCTGGTAGCACAGTAAAGATTTACAGACCTCTTGTCAGACCTATGGACTGGTTAATGTCTCTGTCTCTCTGTCTGACTCTGTCTCTCCTTCCATCTCTCTCTCTGAGTCCTGACAGAGAGGAGGACCCATCCCTGCTGTCGCACACAGCCCCTCCTCCTGATTCATGGACAACGTTAATAATTAAATAAATTACCAGTGGCGGTCAGCAGACCACCCCCCCCCCCCCACACACACACACACACACACACACACAGCAGCTGCCCATCCATCTCTGCCTGCCTCGGCCTCCTCAACAGCACCAGCTGTGTGTGTGTGTGTCTGTGTCTGTGTGTGTAGAGGGATATTGCCCGGCTAAATCCTGCCCTATCATGTGTCATCTTTAAATGACAGCATCGTAAAGCATTACGGGCGTAGAGACATGCGCTGTTGCCAGAGGTTTGTTAGTGTGACGGATGAGGCTCTTCCCCAGAACAGAACGACCAGGAAGTCGATATCAGTTACAGATGCAGGTAAACACACAGACAGCAATCTGGGCAACAGGTGCTCTGTTCTCTCCTGGAACTGTAGAGAGAAACAGAGGGGGGGTATAGGAGAGGAGGGGGGGGGAGAGAGAATGAGAATGAGAGAGAGAGAGAATATGAGAGAGAGAGAATGAGAGAGAGAGAGAGAGAGAGAGAGAGAATGAGAGAGAGAGAATGAGAGAGAGAGAATGAGAGAGAGGAAGGAGAGAAAAAAAGAGGAATAGTGAGACACGTCAACTGTGTGTTGTTATTGTTATTGGTAGTGTTAGATAAGAAGAAATGGACACCCTCTTTAGAAAACTTTTCCCTGGTAATGGGTTGATTCCCCTTGCTGCCAGAACTGCTATATGCTTTCTCAGAACCAGTGGGGTGGAAGAGGGATCTTTACTCCAGACTTCCCAACACTAAGTCTCAGGCATCACCCCAATGCCTCTCCCCCAAACCCAACCCCCTCTCCTTGCAGTGGAGCTCCTTTTGGGCATCAACTAAATCACTCTCAAAGATGGCAGCCCCTCCTCTCTCATGCGTAATGTAATTTGTGTGTTGAAGGTCATCTGGATTCAGCGCTGCGGCGAGTCATTACGCTGGCTACTGTTGTTGCTGTGACGATTCAGCACCTGTCAACTCATCAACCAGGAAGAAAAGCAGGAAAGCTTTGGAACAGGTTTCAATTGTTGGGATGCTATTAAAGAGAGAGATTGGAACAGAGACTGATCATATTCAGGGTAGGGATGTTTATTTCAACCAGTGTTATCGATTCAATGCTGGAGTTTAATATACTGAAAGGAAAGCTAATTATTTACATCAGTTTACATTCTATTAGTCTATACACAATGGATGTTTAAAACATGACCATTTTTTACATTATAAATATAACCTCAACCCATTGAAGAAGTGTCCTTGAGTCCCCAACAGGCCCTTATAAACCATCTACCGTCACACGTTTGTCCTGTCCAGTTCTCCCCAGTCCGGTGCTCTAAGTGAGCCTAAGGATGCAGGCGACTCTATATTTAGCCACCACACAGAGCTATTTTAATCCATGCATACCCACTTAAACACAACCAGCTGTGGAGTACATTGGGATTAATCAGCTTGGTCAGAAATAAGCAGGATCTCTTTCTCTCCTCTCCTGCTCCCCATCTCCCTATCAGGTCTAAACAGGCCACAGGCCACTTAATGTTGATGAGATCAATGGTAGGACAATGGCTGGACACACACCATATTCATTAGTCATCTACTGCAGCTCCATACACCACAACTGCTAAAAACAATCCATGCATATAAAGGTAATACAAACCGGTAAAGAATTGATCAGGAAGACACTCAGAATCAGAAGAACACTCAGTAGAACATATACAGCTAATTGCAAGGAAACACTTGAGTAAATGAGGGATACAAAGTATATTGAAGCAGGTGCTTCCACACAGGTGTAGTTCCTGAGTTCCTGGGAGTCACGTATAAAGATGCCCAGTTGCTCGTTATTTTGGAGAAATCTCAGTGATTCAGTGTGTGTATTTCAGTCACCACATCTCAACCCAATTTAACACTTCTGGGAGATTCTGGAGTGGAGCCTGAGACTGCGTTTTCCACCACCATCAACAAAACACCAAATGATGTAATTTATGGTGGAAGAATGGTGTCACATCCCTCTAGTAGAGTTCCAGACACCAGTATAATCTATGCCAAGTGCATTGAAGCTGTTCTGACTTGTGGTGGACCAATGTCCTATTAAGACCCTTTATGTTGGTGTTTGTATATTTGTTTATGTATTTGTATATATAGTGTAACAATTGTCTATTGACTAATATTGGTATTACCACTAGGCCTGAAACTATCACCTAAAGACTTGCATAAGAAACACTGTCTTTGGCATACCTCTTGATGCTCTGATGTAACTGGCATACCTCTTGATGCTCTGATGTAACTGGCATACCTCTTGATGCTCTGATGTAACTGCTGACGCGGTAGCCTGCCCGGCCCCAAATAAAAAGGTGAAATGAGGTGACGTCCTTTTGTCCTTTTATAAAAAATGTTGGAGTGCCGCAGTTTATCAATGTTCAACTTGGGATTTTCATTTGAAGTCATCAAATCAAATCAAATGTATTTATATAGCCCTTCGTACATCAGCTGATATCTCAAAGTGCTGTACAGAAACACAGCCTAAAACCCCAAACAGCAAGCAATGCAGGTGTAGAAGCACGGTGGCTAGGAAAAAGTCCCCAGAAAGGCCATCGTCATCATATGGCAGAGCACCCAGATAATGAATCAAGACAGGGAACCTATTAGCCACCACTTTATGTTGGTGTTTCCTCTATTTTGGCAGTTACTTTTTATTGAACCTTTATTTAACTAGGCAAGTCAGTTAAGAACAAATTCTTATTTACAATGATGGCCTACCTGGGAACAGTGGGTTAACTACCTTGTTCAGGGGCAGAACGACAGATTTTTACCTTGTCAGCTCGGGGATTCGATCCAGCAACCTTTCAGTTACTGGCCCAATGCTCTAACCACTAGGCTACCTGTACATTTTTCATTCGATTGGTTTATGGCAGATTTAAATGAACAGTTACTATACATCACTTGTAAAAAAAAGGATCAGTAGGTCCTTTAGAGTCAACATAAATCCAGCAGTCAGAAGTTGCTTTTGCCAAAATATTTGTTTTGAGCTAAACAGACACATCAGAACCTCTCTCTGCCATGGTGTGTGTTGGTTGTCTCATCCTCCAGGTCTGGAGCTCACAGTGTGGGAGTCAGTGATAGGAAATCAATGAGTGGTTAATATTAGTGCAGTGTGCAAGAGGCCAACTCTCAATCAATGTGTCGTAGAGGGAAATACAAACAGCTAAACAGTTAGCCTTGAGCCTTCACATGTCATGACCCATCGAACAGGAAGTGGACAGAATGATACACAGACACAGGGTGTTCTGGGTAAGAAAAGGTAATGTAGGGGATAAGATATAAAGTCATAATATCTGGTGACATGATGCCTTCAAATTAGTATTGTAGAGGGAATTTTACAAATGGAGTTTTTCTCCAGATGAATGGTGAGACAAAAGGCTGGTTCACCTTGTGACAGACAGGCTTCCTTTAGGGTTCAGGTCTAGCACGAGAGCTGTCAGCCTGAGACAGCCTGGAGAAACAAACACAGCCTTCGATACATCACACACAGCATGCACACACCAGCTCTCCAGTGACTGGCTGGCTCATATAACTGATTGTACACCTCAGGCTTCATCTTGCGAATATGACACTGGCACCATGAGAACTGAATGAACGAACCAAGTACAACCATTTCTGAGGCTGTGTTTTAGGCCATTTTAACCAGGGATCTTGTAGTGATTGAAGGGTAACATCCATGATGAGGACGGATGTCTTGTCTGTTGACCCTCTACTCTCTCCTGTCCAGGTAGACATGTACATTTAATCAAGGCTTTCCTTTCTTTGGGATCAGAGGTAGAGGTCTGGTCATCCTCATTCTAACAAGAGGTGTTCGTCTACACATAATCAGGACTAACGTTATTCATCTAGACAGAGATAAGGGGTTAACATGCATCCCTTAGATCACTTCACTATTCCCTTTTTCTTTACAAAGCTCTCCTACTTACTTCCGACTTACCTAACTCCGTGGGTGAAGTATAAAAACATGAGTTACCAAACCCGTTCACGGGGTTGGTTAACTCGATGTCCCTCGGGTCTCCACCGGATTAGGTACATCTGCTTGAAGTTAAAAATGCAACTTACTGCTGGAATAATTTACAAAACTCATTACAATTGGATGTTCTGGTGCCTCTCGGGCAATTTAAAGTGTTGATTGAGGACCTAGTAGCCAAGGAATGTAATTGCTTTTCTTACATTTTGTGTTATGCTGTATTTAGATTTTTATTGCATTGTATTGATTGTTGTTTTGTTTCACATTGTATTGATTGTTGTTTTGTTTCACATTGTATTGATTGTTGTTTTGTTTCACATTGTATTGATTGTTGTTTTGTTTCACATTGTATTGATTGTTGTTTTGTTTCACATTGTATTGATTGTTGTTTTGTTTCACATTGTATTGATTGTTGTTTTGTTTCACATTGTATTGATTGTTGTTTTGTTTCACATTGTATTGATTGTTGTTTTGTTTCACATTGTATTGATTGTGTTGTTCACATTGTATTGTTTTTTTCACATTGTATTGATTGTTGTTTTGTTTCACATTGTATTGATTGTTGTTTTGTTTCACATTGTATTGATTGTTGTTTTGTTTCACATTGTATTGATTGTTGTTTTGTTTCACATTGTATTGATTGTTGTTTTGTTTCACATTGTATTGATTGTTGTTTTGTTTCACATTGTATTGATTGTTGTTTTGTTTCACATTGTATTGATTGTTGTTTTGTTTCACATTGTATTGATTGTTGTTTTGTTTCACATGGTATTGATTGTTGTTTTGTTTCACATGGTATTGATTGTTGTTTTGTTTCACATCATATTGATTGTTGTTTTGTTTCACATGGTATTGATTGTTGTTTTGTTTCACATCATATTGATTGTTGTTTTGTCTCACATGGTATTGATTGTTGTTTTGTTTCACATCGTATTGATTGTTGTTTTGTTTCACATTGTATTGATTGTTGTTTTGTTTCACATCGTATTGATTGTTGTTTTGTTTCACATTGTATTGATTGTTGTTTTGTTTCACATTGTATTGATTGTTGTTTTGTTTCACATTGTATTGATTGTTGTTTTGTTTCACATTGTATTGATTGTTGTTTTGTTTCACATTGTATTGATTGTTGTTTTGTTTCACATTGTATTGATTGTTGTTTTGTTTCACATTGTATTGATTGTTGTTTTGTTTCACATGGTATTGATTGTTGTTTTGTTTCACATGGTATTGATTGTTGTTTTGTTTCACATCATATTGATTGTTGTTTTGTTTCACATGGTATTGATTGTTGTTTTGTTTCACATTGTATTGATTGTTGTTTTGTTTCACATTGTATTGATTGTTGTTTTGTTTCACATGGTATTGATTGTTGTTTTGTTTCACATGGTATTGATTGTTGTTTTGTTTCACATCATATTGATTGTTGTTTTGTTTCACATGGTATTGATTGTTGTTTTGTTTCACATCATATTGATTGTTGTTTTGTCTCACATGGTATTGATTGTTGTTTTGTTTCACATCGTATTGATTGTTGTTTTGTTTCACATTGTATTGATTGTTGTTTGTTTCACATCGTATTGATTGTTGTTTTGTTTCACATTGTATTGATTGTTGTTTTGTTTCACATTGTATTGGTTGTTGTTTTGTTTCACATTGTATTGGTTGTTGTTTTGTTTCACATTGTATTGATTGTTGTTTTGTTTCACATTGTATTGATTGTTGTTTTGTTTCACATTGTATTGATTGTTGTTTTGTTTCACATTGTATTGATTGTTGTTTTGTTTCACATTGTATTGATTGTTGTTTTGTTTCACATTGTATTGATTGTTGTTTTGTTTCACATCGTATTGATTGTTGTTTTGTTTCACATCGTATTGATTGTTGTTTTGTTTCACATCGTATTGATTGTTGTTTTGTTTCACATGGTATTGATTGTTGTTTTGTTTCACATGGTATTGATTGTTGTTTTGTTTCACATCATATTGATTGTTGTTTTGTTTCACATGGTATTGATTGTTGTTTTGTTTCACATCATATTGATTGTTGTTTTGTCTCACATGGTATTGATTGTTGTTTTGTTTCACATCGTATTGATTGTTGTTTTGTTTCACATTGTATTGATTGTTGTTTTGTTTCACATCGTATTGATTGTTGTTTTGTTTCACATTGTATTGATTGTTGTTTTGTTTCACATTGTATTGGTTGTTGTTTTGTTTCACATTGTATCGGTTGTTGTTTTGTTTCACATTGTATTGATTGTTGTTTTGTTTCACATTGTATTGATTATTGTTTTGTTTCACATTGTATTGATTGTTGTTTTGTTTCACATTGTATTGATTGTTGTTTTGTTTCACATTGTATTGATTGTTGTTTTGTTTCACATTGTATTGATTGTTGTTTTGTTTCACATTGTATTGATTGTTGTTTTGTTTCACATCGTATTGATTGTTGTTTTGTTTCACATTGTATTGATTGTTGTTTTGTTTCACATTGTATTGATTGTTGTTTTGTTTCACATTGTATTGATTGTTGTTTTGTTTCACATTGTATTGATTGTTGTTTTGTTTCACATTGTATTGATTGTTGTTTTGTTTCACATTGTAGACATGTTTTGTTTCACATTGTATTGATTGTTGCTTTGTTTCACATTGTATTGATTGTTGTTTTGTTTCACATTGTATTGATTGTTGTTTTGTTTCACATTGTATTGATTGTTGTTTTGTTTCGCATTGTATTGATTGTTGTTTTGTTTCGCATCGTGTTGATTGTTGTTTTGTTTCACATTGTATTGATTGTTGTTTTGTTTCACATCGTATTGATTGTTGTTTTGTTTCACATTGTATTGATTGTTGTTTTGTTTCACATTGTATTGATTGCTGTTTTGTTTCACAGCATCATTATCACAGATAGGAGATTAAATGAGTCTGCTACTGAGACCTAGTCTATGTAATACATGTATCATATTAATCTATGTAATAAATGTATCATATTAGTCTATGTAATAAATGTATCATATTAGTCTATGTAATAAATGTATCATATTAGTCTATGTAATAAATGTATCATATTAGTCTATGTACTAAATGTACCATATTCCTCTCCTTCCAGTATACTGCATTTCTGGCAGTATTAACTGGTGTATCGATGTCCAGTCTAAAGCGTTAGTTCAGGTTAATTCCCTGCTATAGCTGTGCTGTAATAACTACTAGTATTTATGTGGCTGTCTGACAGCACTGGCGTTAATAAACTCTGTCTGCACCCGAGGGAGGCACGCAGGCAGTCAGGCTCTTGTGTGTGTGTGTGTGTGTGTTTGTGTTTGTGTGTCTGTTTGTGTGTTTGTGTTTGTGTGTGTGCGTGTCTGTTTGTGTGTGTGATCTCTCTGTAACTAACCTGCAGCTCGAATGGAATCAGCCAGAAGGCAATAGTTAGCCCAACAAGCACTTGTAACAGTGCCGGATGGCTTTCAATGTAAATAGATTATATCGACACCAACCATACTGCTGAGTCAATTCCACATCCTCCATACCTAATTCAAGATGGAAGCACCTGTTACTCACACTGTCTTATTGTCTCTATGTGAATCTGTTGCCACGGAGTTGAAAAGAAGATGGTAGCCACTAGCCTGTAGCTGCTTTTATCTCTCTTATTTTTATGCCTCTGTTGTGGAAAACCCAGTACATCTCTAACAACATTGTGCTCATACACACACGCACACACACCAATCCGGAAGGAGGAGGAGAAGGGCGTTGGCTAGTGGGTGGAGTCTCCCGGTCCATCCCATTTCTCATACCGGCTAATGGAGGCACAATACATGTCTGGCCCCTTCTTTTCCTTTCCTCCATCTTGAGGAGAGGAGCGCAGCACTTAGAGTAATGTAAATACCGCGGGCTATTTCTAGACCTCCTCACCCTTACTGCTTTGACTGGAGAAGCACTACATCAACGGAGCTGCATTGCTGTAAATTACATCATTATCTTACTCTCTTTCTATTTCACAACGTTGATGTCTTCATTATTATTCTACAATGTAGAAAATAGTAAAAATAAAGAAAAGCCTTGAACTGTACAGCATATCCAATGTCATTCAATTGTGTTAGTCCGTTAAGTGCATGGGCATGAGTTATACCTCTGTGATGTTAGCCTGAAGGGGGTGTGAACAGAAGTGGAGTCCAATGTTCACCAGTATTTCCCCTAGTGATTTCTATCAAGGCTGCCAACAGCAGCATTCTATTGAGATCTCCCCACACACACAGGTACAAATGTAGCATCTTAATTTGATCACCCTGTTGCCGGAGAACAGTCCTGCAATCCTACATCTGTACGCATGTACATAAACTCACACCATCAGACACACCACCCACTGTGTCTGTGTTTAATTATCCTGATGGAGTGGAGTGAACTTGGTTTTCCCAATACTCTGTGATGAGTTCATGGCCCAGGGGTTGAGGGGAGAACAAACAGTACCCTGTCTGTTGCTACTTCACACCCCAACCAAGGTTGTTGAAATGAATGAGCTAACTGGATCAGGGGCCAAATGGGGTCAGGGCATGGGAGGAAGTCTTGTATTCAGGTCAGTGTGAAGCATCAGGTCAGGCGTGTCAGTGGTCTGGTTTGGCATTACAGAAGGCCGTCAGGGTGTGTGTCTGTCTGTGTGGCATTACAGAAGGCCGTCAGGGTGTGTGTCTGTCTGTTTAGCATTACAGAAGGCCGTCAGGGTGTGGGTCTGTCTGTTTGTCATTACAGAAGGCCGTCAGGGTGTGTGTCTGTCTGTTTGGCATTACAGAAGGCCGTCAGTGTGTGTCTGTCTGTTTGGCAGGAGAGTGCTTCATCTGGTGTTCTGGAAAAAGGAATCAATCAAAGACCAACACAGAATATAATAACCATCACTGCTGTCAGAGCTGCCAATAACACACACACACACACACACACACACACACACACACACACACACACACACACACACACATTGGCATATCAGCAGAGAAATCAGTCTGTCTTTTCACTGTTCGCTAAAAAGTGGGTTTGATGCCCTGATTGGAGATCACAGAGGTAGGGCTACACATAAATACCAACAAAATCACTGGAGCTGGATAGATTGTTTAGAGAGTAAATGGAAGACCTTGGCCCGTCATGTTGTTAACCAGTCTCGCTTACCGTGGTACGTTACCCAGAGCTATCAAATCAGCCAGTCAGCACTCTCTTTATACCAGCTGTTTACAGCTCTCACACTGCACTGGTTATATCTAATACACAAAAACAATGAAAGACAAATGATCAATGTGCTAAATAATATCATTTATTTACCTCACATATTAATCACCATAATTTTATAGACACTGCATAAATAAATAAATAATTATGTAGCTGTAATTTCACCTCACTAAACAGATAAATAATTGATAATGTTGCATTGAAACGTATATTCCATTTGTTCATATGCTGACTTTGTTGGTATATACATGTATCACACATAAATATATATTTCCATTTACGACATAGAAGCACATTTAGTATAGCCAGCCGAGCAACTGATGTGATTCTGTTTTTTATTCTTTCATTTTGATTTGGTTTTCCAGTGATACTGTAGCACATAAGACAGCATGAAGCCTGGTCTCCTGGTTGAAGGAGAGGAAACCTTACATTCACATTACATTCTAAACAGACTGCCTGACACACAAGTCCACTCTGACACTTCACATAGCATCAGACCAGCTCCCAATACTACCCAAATTAAGGCCATAATTCAAACAGATTAAAATTATATATTAAGACCAGCAAATGTTTACTAAGAAATACTATTTGAGAGGAGTGAAGCAGAGAATAGAAATACTCAACAACATCAAAACAAGAACCAAATTTCCCATCATCATCTCAAATCTGCATTTTGACATGTTTTCTCTGACCAACCTATTGGTCAACAGACCTTCCTCAGTGTTTAGGGCTGGTTCGAGGCATAAGAGACATAAGCTTAGGGCCCCTGGCTGCTAGGGGGTCCCCCCCACAAATGTTTTAAAAAGGAAGTCGGTCAGGGTCTCAACTTACTATTGACAGTTAGAATAGTATAATACACCAGGTGCAATTTAGAAATGTGGTTGTGCATCAGCATTTTTTCTTCTTATGTCAGTTCACTGACTACGTTTCCATCCAGCCATTTCATGAGCATGAATAACCTGACGCATAAAAAGTCACGACTGGGCTGATGGAAACATGAAATGCCGATACAATTGTATAAATGCCAACAGACAATGTGTTCGTTCAACATGGTGTGATCTTCTTGTGTCTGTAAAATGAATTATGTGAGAAATAGTAGTGGAAGCGCCTTTATGCGCAAATATTGGTATAATAACCATCCTATCGAAGTAAACTTGGAGTGATGCAATGATATATTGTGTGGTCCTCCCACTACGACTCGGAAAATCATGCAGTTTATTAGGCTGCAGTTGAAATAAGTTATGATGAATTTGATGCTCCTTTCCAAAAAATATTGAGGGTCTTCTTCTGGTGACATGATCGATTCCTGGCTGCCGTTTGAAAAACACACTCTTATCCATAATAATCTCATAACATAGGTAATCTACCTGCACTGTATCTGCCAGCTGTTGGCTAGATTACACGTGCCAAGACCGGAGTGGATACATTATATAACTCAAAAGGTTTTGTGACAAAACCATCAGTAGAGCTGAAAATGTGATTGAAACCCATCTAACTTTTATTTTTCATTTGATACTGTTAAATGGAAATGTAACCACAAAAGTTATTTTCATCTACATTACGTCACGCACAGTATTTTAAAGGCAAAAAGTAAGTTTAATGGAAACACATCTCTGGTGCAAAAAGAAGCATATTATTTCATGCAGGTTTTAGAATATCTGCATGAAAATCTGTCGAAATTGGATGGAAACCGAGCTACTGACAGCCACTCAGTTAGCCATGTCAGCTAACCATTTTTAGAGTGGTAGTTAAACTCGTCAGCTATCTAAACTTGTAGTAATCATGGCCGAATACCAAATGCCCAGGGGGCCTGACCTCCAGCAGGCCCCCATTGATTTTGTTTGGCATTCTCAGTCAGATATCATATTAACATGGCATAAGTCATTACAAAATGGGTAGAATTGCAGGAAATTTGCTTTAAAACTGCAAAAATATCTTTCCACCCCATGGCAAAATGGATAAAATTGCAGAAAAATTGCTGTAGAACTGCAAAAAAATCTCTCTGTCTCACGGCAAAATGGGTACTATTGCATGAAATGTGTTATAAATTGGAACATTTTTGCTACACTCCATGGCAAAATGTGTAGAATCTCAAGAAATGAAGTTTAAAACATAAAACATGGGCTCCCCAAAAGGCTAGAGCCGGGCCCTGTCAGCGTTCACCCATCATTCACTCAGCATAGGACCTGCTCAACTTCCAATCATTACAACCACTGATAACAAAACAACCAGTGCTGTTCTTTTCCTGTCTCAGCTCATAACCAGCTTGGAACACCAATCAAATGTTCTTGGGGCAGACGGACGGAGAAGAATTGAATCGTTCGTGCAAACGGGTTATTGATACGATCCCTGGAGGAGCAATCTCAGCCTCCCCAACCCCTCTGCCGCTCTGCTGCTGCTCTGCACTCAATAACAGTTTAGAGAAGGTAACAAACGATTATAGGGCCCATCTCAAATGGTACCCTATTTCCTATATAGCACACTACCTAACCTTATGTGGCTCTGGCCAAAAGTAGTGCACTATATAGGGAATATGGTGTAATTTCTGATGCAGATGGATGAAAACCACAGCTAGGTCCACCTTCAACCAGTATAGCCATTAATACAGTATTTGTATGTCTTGTCACCTATATTGCTGACACACGGTAGTTCCTCAGTAAAAATGTGATGTAAGACTGTGAAATATAGCAAGTGTTCCCCTCCAACACAACAGCACAGTATTGAACCTCGCCACCTGCAGAGAGGGGGATTTTGGGACATGGACAACATGGAATAGGAGTTTCTCTTCTCAGCTCTGTTCAAATCCGGTTACTATGCAAATACTGTTAACACTGAGTATTCTGAACTGTACCAGGTTATTGTGTGTAAATTAGATTATGAGCACACAACATAAAAACTAACTGAAATGTTGTGTTTTTGCTATCAAGATAAAAAAAACAATCAACGATTTGTAATGATTTGTAATGACATATATATTTAAAGCATGGACCCTAAAAACAGTATTGCTGTATTAGTTAATTAATTCTAAGCAAATTAGGAAATAATCTAAATAAATAAATAAAATAATCTAAAGCTGATTTCAGACACATAACTAATGGATATGAATTTGTTCACGCACGCACACACGTACGCACACACGTACACACACACACAATTAAATATTGCATTATTCTCATCACCCTCTGGGCTGGCATCCATCTCAGAGCTCCCTATTGACACATACAGACAGTTATATTTTATACCTTGATTACCTTACCTTTATAATGACTCCATTTACTGTAGCAACACTGAGAACAGAAAACTAAAATGGCCGTGGCGTTTGATTCGCAGAGTCAGTCAGTGGTTGATATGATGAGAACACGACGGGGCTGGATGGCTGGACAGACCTGGTCTGGGCCTGGGTTCAAGGATCTACATCAGGACTGGCTAACCCTTCTGCTGGAGAGCAATTGGTATGCAGGCTTTTGCTCCAGCCCTACTGTAGCACACCTGGTTGAGCTATTAAAGATGCTGATTAGTAGCGTCAGGTATGTTAGAGCAAGGCTGGAGCAAAATTCTGCAGGAGGGTAGGTACCCAGGAGGGCTGGTTCTAGTCAGTTCTGGGTCTAGGTCTGGCTCTGGGTCCTGGGCTTTGGGTCCTGGTCTCTACTCCTGGTCGTTGTTTAAGGACTCGGGGCTGGACTCCTCGTCGTCACTGAGAGCCTCTGTGTTTGTAAACGCCCCGGCCAGTGAGGAGCTGAGGTGCGTTTTGACCGGCGCCATCTCCGACAGGATGATGTTGTCGTTACTGACCAATGTGGTCTTGTCCATGATCTCCTTACTGTGTTTGGACACCACAGCATCCATGAAGTCATACTTATGAGACAGAGTCCCAGACTCAAACAGGTACTTGAGCAGGTAGGAGAAGGCCACGTTACCCAGGAAGGAGGCCAGCATGGAGACCGTTTTAAAGGGGAAGCGTTGCTGGATGAAGTACTCCACGTCTCCAGTCAGGTGGTGGATCTTCTCCTGTTGCACCCAGCCGGGGTAGTAGATAAAGGGGGGTAGTTTGAGGTAGGGCTCCCCTCCCCCGATACGCAGCAGCAGACCGAAGATGTAGCCGGCCACCGAGCCGTACGTGTTGGTTCCTTTGATGAAGAGCACGCTGAGCAGCTGGGGGAAGATGATAACATAGACCAGGTCGGAGCTCAGGTACCACAGGCCGTATACTGTCCCTGTGAGCAACGCCATGGCCGTGGCCAGAGCTCCAAACACAAAGATGGTGATACGCATCACCCACACAATCTCACGGTCTGTCGCCTATGGGGGTTAAGGAGAAGGAAAGGGGAGGAGGGACTTTAGTGTTTGTATCTGTGTGCATTTGTGTACCTTGTGTTTCCTGTGTGTTTACTGTGCGTGCCAGCATATGTATGCATGTACAGTGGGGCAAAAAAGTATTTAGTCAGCCACCAATTGTGCAAGTTCTCCCACTTAAAAAGATGAGAGAGGCCTGTAATTTTCATCATAGGTACACTTCAACTATGACAGACAAAACAAGAAAAGAAATCCAGAAAATCACATTGTAGGATTTTTTATGAATTTATTTGCAAATTATGGTGGAAAATAAGTATTTGGTCAATAACAAAAGTTTATCTCAATACTTTGTTATATACCCTTTGTTGGCAATGACAGAGGTCAAACGTTTTCTGTAAGTCTTCACAAGGTTTTCACACACTGTTGCTGGTATTTTGGCCCATTCCTCCATGCAGATCTCCTCTAGAGCAGTGATGTTTTGGGGCTGTTGCTGGGCAACACGGACTTTCAACTCCCTCCAAAGATTTTCTATGGGGTTGAGATCTGGAGACTGGCTAGGCCACTCCAGGACCTTGAAATGCTTCTTACGAAGCCACTCCTTCGTTGCCCGGGCCATGTGTTTGGGATCATTGTCATGCTGAAAGACCCAGCCACGTTTCATCTTCAATGCCCTTGCTGATGGAAGGAGGTTTTCACTCAAAATCTCATGATACATGGCCCCATTCATTCTTTCCTTTACACGGATCAGTCGTCCTGGTCCCTTTGCAGAAAAACAGCCCCAAAGCATGATGTTTCCACCCCCATGCTTCACAGTAGGTATGGTGTTCTTTGGATGCAACTCAGCATTCATTGTCCTCCAAACACGACGAGTTGAGTTTTTACCAAAAAGTTATATTTTGGTTTCATCTGACCATATGACATTCTCTCAATCTTATTCTGGATCATCCAAATGCTCTCTAGCAAACTTCAGACGGGCCAGGACATGTACTGGCTTAAGCAGGGGGACACGTCTGGCACTGCAGGATTTGAGTCCCTGGCGGCGTAGTGCGTTACTGATGGTAGGCTTTGTTACTTTGGTCCCAGCTCTCTGCAGGTCATTCACTAGGTCCCCCCGTGTGGTTTTGGTGATCATTTTGACCCCACGGGGTGAGATCTTGCATGGAGCCCCAGATCGAGGGAGATTATCAGTGGTCTTTTTCTCATTTTGTCTGTCATAGTTGAAGTGTACCTATGATGAAAATTACAGGCCTTTCTCATCTTTTTAAGTGGGAGAACTTGCACAATTGGTGGCTGACTAAATACATTTTTGCCCCACTGTATGTATGTGTGTGTGTGTGTGTGTGTGTGTGTGTGTGTGCACTCACAGACTGTCTGAAGGCCAGCTTGTAGATGTTTCTGGCGAACATTGAACTGGCTGAAAGGATGGAGGAGTCCGCTGATGACATCACAGCGGCAGACACCGCCCCCAGACCAAAGAAGGAGATCCAGGGTGGGCACAGGTGCTGCAGCACGATGGGCAGGATCATATCTGATTGGTCTTTCTCTTTGGGAGGAATTGCCCCGTATGTAGTCTGGTTCCAGTCTGGGGAATACAACAGACATAGTAGTATATGGGCGGGGTTTATCAAATGTATATGGGCAGGGATTATGAAATGTATATGGGCAGGGATTATCAAATGTTTATGGACAGGGATTATCAAATGTATATGGGCAGGGATTATCAAATGTATATGGGCAGGGATTATCAAATGTATATGGGCAGGGATTATCAAATGTATATGGGCAGGGATTATCAAATGTATATGGGCAGGGATTATCAAATGTTTATGGACAGGGATTATCAAATGTATATGGGCAGGGATTATCAAATGTATATGGGCAGGGATTATCAAATGTATATGGGTAGGGATTATCAAATGTATATGGGCAGGGATTATCAAATGTATATGGGCAGGGATTATCAAATGTATATGGGCAGGGATTATCAAATGTATATGGGCAGGGATTATCAAATGTATATGGGCGGGGATTATCAAATGTATATGGGCGGGGATTATCAAATGTATATGGGCAGGGATTATCAAATGTATATGGGCAGGGATTATCAAATGTTTATGGGCAGGGATTATCAAATGTATATGGGCAGGGATTATCAAATGTATATGGGCAGGGATTATCAAATGTTTATGGGCAGGGATTATCAAATGTATATGGGCAGGGATTATCAAATGTATATGGGCAGGGATTATCAAATGTTTATGGGCAGGGTTTATCAAATATATATGGACAGGGTTTATCAAATGTATATGGGGGATTCATTAGGAGGGTTTATCAAATGTATATGGGGGATTTATTAGGAGGGTTTATCAAATGTATATGGGGGATTTATTAGGAGGGTTTATCAAATATATATGGACAGGGTTTATCAAATGTATATGGGGGATTCATTAGGAGGGTTTATCAAATGTATATGGGCAGGGTTTACTCAAATCCGTACATACAACAGATGTGATTCAATCTGTCTGTTAGAAAATATCTCTAGTCTCGAAGCCATAGTACGACACTATTCTGAACGTTGTCATTTCATCAGTGATGACAGGAACTGCATGTATCTCAACAGGCAAGATACAGCTTCTCAACAGAGGAATAAATCTCCACAACACCAGAACATATATCTGCCATCTGAGTACCTCCTCTCCCCCTCCATTCTACCACTTCCCCCTTCTCCTCACTCGTCCGTGTCAGTCATACCCCTAGTCAGTCTCACTCTCCTTCTCACTTCTGGACTTTAACAAACAGCTGTTGATTAACAGTGACTTTGATGAAGAATCTTCAGATCAACCTAATTAATTAGTCTTCCTCCTGATGTAATATTGACAGAAATCACATCTCCTAATGAATCCCTCTTCGTGCTGTATGACAGGAGCCGTCTGGTGTTGTTTACATCCCACTGTATCCTGCCTACTGGTGTATACATCTGAGCTGAGCTACATTGTAGAAACAAGCTAATAGAGAAAGATGGGGCTTTTTATCATACTTCCCATTTGTAAATAATGTGAGTGGATTCATGGATATGAACAACGTAATGAATGAGAAAATATGTGTGAGACAAATGTTTGTGTGTGTGTATGTGAGTGCCTGTGTATATGTGCCTGTGTGCCTGTGTATGTGTGTTTACCTGTGGAGGCCCCTATCGCTCCTATGAGGACGGAGGGGACAGCCATGACCAGGCAACCAGCGGCAGCGATGAAGGACAGAACCTGGGCGTACGTAGCTGAAGAGGCAGAGAGAACCCGTTGAAAATACACCTGCCACGGAATCCCCCCCAACATCTAGGGACAGAAACACCACAGTCAATACACAACAAACCAACGCACAGCTTTATAATGAATACATACTCCAAACCTTAGCATAATTACATTATAGTCAATATAATTGACTGATGATTATAGTGACTGATGACATACCAGAAGACAGAAGTTGTCGATCCACATCCAGGTGTCTGCTGAGTCTATCTTACCCAGCCAGGGTGTCTGGTACACAGCCTCTTTAGCTGTCACACTGATGCTTGACACCGCTGGGTTGGACAGGGCAAACGGCACACTGACCCACTGAGAGAGAGCGAGAGAGAGAGAGATGAGGGGAAGGGTGGGGGGGTTTCAGCACCATGATCAGCGCTGGAGAGTACATCATCCTGGAGTTGTATGGCAAAGGAGGAAGTACGCTTTGTGTTTGACTCACCAGTCCCAGGAAGATACAGAAGAGCTGCACCACGTCAGTGTAGGCCACAGAGTACAAGCCTCCTACCAGGGTGTAGAAGATGGCTATCAGGGCTGAGATCACCACCGACATGTTGATGTCAATGTCCACAATCACACTCAGAGTAGCTCCTAGACAATACACAGGGACACACACACACATCAGCAGCAGGTATGAAGTCAGGTCTGATGTGTCAAATAAATAAACATGTGGTGCTACAGTCTAACGCCTGATTATTGAAGAATGTATAGCGTATTCATTTTCCTCATCTCTCCCTTTTCAATAAGGATTTTTCATTTGAATAATGGAGTTAAAATAGTATGGTTCCCAAGCCTACCCAGGGCTGACAAGATGGCGGCAGACCAGAAGATCTCCCCCATGAGCGCGGGAATGAAGAGCAGCCCCCCCATGCGCTTCCCATATATCTGCTGGAACGGGTCCAGCATGGTGACGTAACCCCTGGAGCGCATGGGCTTGGCAAAGAACAGGCCACCTGGAGCACGAGAGAGACACCATTAACCAACATCGTCATTGAGATACTGGGTTGTCCCACAAAATGATTAGTGATTAATTTTAAGGTTCAAAAACAACAACAACCTGTGCCTCATTTTAATGTCAACCCTGTTACATGAAGTGAACTCTTGTTTTACTATGGTGAGAAACAATGAACATCTAATTGTCAAATCATAGTGTAAAAGCAGGTGAGCTGGTTCTACTATTTTTGGCCATTTTCTGGTGTTTTGTAGTGAAAAACTGTGAGGGTCAAGCATAACACGTCAACACTGTTACCCATAGATAGCCAGGCTAGAATAACACGTCAACACTGTTACCCATAGATAGACAGGCTAGAATAACATGTCAACGCTGTTACCCATAGATAGACAGGCTAGAATAACACGTCAACGCTGTTACCCATAGATAGCCAGGCTAGAATAACACGTCAACGCTGTTACCCATAGATAGACAGGCTAGAATAACACGTCAACGCTGTTACCCATAGATAGACAGGCTAGAATAACATGTCAACGCTGTTACCCATAGATAGACAGGCTAGAATAACACGTCAACGCTGTTACCCATAGATAGACAGGCTAGAATAACACGTCAACGCTGTTACCCATAGATAGACAGGCTAGAATAACACGTCAACGCTGTTACCCATAAATAGCCAGGCTAGAATAACACGTCAACACTGTTACCCATAGATAGCCAGGCTAGAATAACACGTCAACACTGTTACCCATAGATAGCCAGGCTAGAATAACACGTCAACCCTGTTACCCATAGATAGCCAGGCTAGAATAACACGTCAACACTGTTACCCATAGATAGCCAGGCTAGAATAACACGTCAACCCTGTTACCCATAGATAGACAGGCTAGAATAACACGTCAACACTGTTACCCATAGATAGCCAGGCTAGAATAACACATCAACGCTGTTACCCATAGATAGCCAGGTTAGAATAACACGTCAACACTGTTACCCATAGATAGCCAGGCTAGAATAACACGTCAACCCTGTTACCCATAGATAGACAGGCTAGAATAACACGTCAACCCTGTTACCCATAGATAGCCAGGCTAGAATAACACGTCAACGCTGTTACCCCTAGATAGCCAGGCTAGAATAACACGTCAACGCTGTTACCCATAGATAGCCAGGCTAGAATAACACGTCAACCCTGTTACCCATAGATAGCCAGGCTAGAATAACACGTCAACCCTGTTACCCATAGATAGCCAGGCTAGAATAACACGTCAACCCTGTTACCCATAGATAGCCAGGCTAGAATAACACGTCAACACTGTTACCCATAGATAGACAGGCTAGAAATATTCTCACAATTTAAATGATTTAAAAAAATAAAATAAAAAATGTGTAAAGCTGGCATTCAATGACCCCTCCCTGTTGCACACAACACGCTGCCATTCCCCTTTTAGCAAGGGGATTTATGGCTGATATAAGATGACATTTTCAACACTGTTACAGTCAACCCTGTTACTATATTTGACACTTAGGCTAATAGACACTTACTATAGTATTTTTTCTATTTAACCTCTTGAGATGGGAAAACTCGTTTTTTTATGAATTTGAACAGAATGTATAAAATTGGTGAAAGTTACACTATACTCAAAAGGCACCTAATTGGTGGAACGACAGTACTATGTACTACCCTTTATTGATGATGATGAATCCCAACACAATTGGTTAGTGTCCTTACCTACTACCAGACTGAGGGCGTATCCAAAGGGAGCCTGTGCCCAGGCAAGGCCGTAGTCAGGCAGGTAGACATACTCTGCCGTCCCGTTGATGTAGCCTCCGCCCACCCATGTAGCTGGAGGAGAGGATCATCACATAGTTTAAGATATATACAAATATTTAACACACATTAATAAGCTTGCCTAAAAAAATTGTTTCAAATTGTTGAGATGTCTTTATAGTTTTATGTTTTTCATAGACTTAATTTTAGAGCCACATTGTAGCCTTCAAATTAATCACACAACTAATATCCAATCATACAAACAATGTCAAATCGGATATATTTAGTCGAATAAATCACAGAACGTTAATAACCTAGTTTTTATTCCCAGTTAATAAAGCTAATGAATATGTCTGGATTGGTAAATTATGAAACGGTTCACATTAGGCCACCATTATTTTCCTGATCATTTCTGTAACTGGCGGAAAATAAATAATTGATGACTTTTCGCGCCTATAAAAGCCTGCACCTCCGGGGTCTGTTATTAAAATAGCATCAAAGAGATTAGTTAGGAAATGCTCTGGGTCTTTAATTTACTTTGGCGTCAATTAATGTTGTTCTCACTAAAACAAGGGAATAATTCTGATAATGAGACGATGTGCATTTACAATAGCCTGTCGATACATTGTGTTCTCCAACTCGATACAACAGCTGTCGTTGAAATTTAGGTAATTGATTTTCGCGATGCCTATCGCCTTTAGTTGATAAAGGTCCGTGCGTAAATCCGGTCCGCGGTGCTGGTCTGACTGCTGTGTGGGGAAAAATAGTCACACAGGCATTTGTCTTATTACGTCAGTTTCCATTGTGTCAAGAGGAACATGATTGATTTCAATTTCCCCATCACTAAACTGTCTCTAAAGTTGACAGCGAAAATATTTGGAAATAAAAGCAAGGTGCACTTCCTCTCCAACAATTCAGTCAATTTAGGAAGAAGTCCACATTTAAATGTAAACCATCCTCATAGGAAACAATTGTAGGTTTTCAAATCATGAATTAAATGTTATAAGCCAACCCAGCCCTGCCACAATCTCTCTCCAAGTCGCGAAGTCTAAAAACATGTCACAACTCACCCGTCATGGTGAATCCACCGACGAACAACCCAATGTCCCTCCCGCCCACCATGATGGTTTCACTGCGGTCCTGGCCCTCCGACACCCCTGAGTTTTTGTTCTTCCACGCGGCCCATATCCCCACGGCCAGAATAAGCAAGTAGAAGATCACTATAGCCACGATCCCCTCAGCGTGGACGGCCATCCTCTTCCACTGCCGTGATCAGTCTCTGCGTGAGGAACGGCGTTTCATTGAGACCTGCGCCAGGGATGGAGAGGAAAAAGCCACTCAGCCACTCCCGGTAAAGTGGCATCAGACGCACAATCAAACGTGTATCTTCTTAAGACAATCAAACGTGTATCTTCTTAAGACAATCAGATGTAACTGTTTTATTCCATAATTGGCTAAATAATAATTAGTTGAATTTGTATTGGCTATAATATTATTTGACAATTTTAGCTTTCTCTCTTTCCACTCTTTTATTGAAGATTTTGTGGACTGTTTTATTTACATGTTAACCAAAATTATGTAGGCTACATAATACACCCACGAATGATTATGGGTTTAACAATAATGTTTACAGTAAAACAGGGATTGTGATTGTAACCATGTTTTATCAGATGTAGAAAAGGCTATGTTCTACACCGGTTTCACATGTGCGTAAAAGGCGCATTACGCATCCCGGAGAGCGCGCTCTACTAGGAAAATAAAGTGCTGAGACATTTTAACTGGATGTGTCTTTCGTGCCACACCACCAAAATCAAATCACTTTTCAGGTTTAATTCTTGCTGACGGCAGGGATTCAGGAGCGGCTAAAGCAGTAATATCGACTTCCTTTCAAAGACCCGCCGATCTCTCACACACACACACTTAAACGTAATTTCAGATAATGGCTTCTACTTTAATTGAATGAAATCTGAGTCGACAGTTAATTAACAAACCGGTTGAAACATATATGTAAAGACAATTGTTTGGAGAACGAGGGAGTACCCTATCCAGGACACAGTGTGTGTTCCTCCTACCTTTATAGTTGGCTCTTAAATGGACGTCGGGCGGTGGTTGCAAAAGAGCGACCAACAGGATTTCCAGAAAATAATGGGTAAGATCCTGGTAGGAAAAATCTTTGAACTCAACGTAATCCACGCCACCCGTGTGTAATTCCCCGGTGTGGTTTATGAGAGGAATATTCGTCAGAGGGGGGTGGGGGTATGGGCGTGAGAAGCTGAAGGGAGTGGTGGGTTTGGTTTATCAATAAAGGTGACAGGTTGTGTAGAGGCAGACAGTGAAGGTCTTCCAGGAAAGGACAGGAAAATAACTAATAGGTAATGGCATGACGCACACCCAGGGGAGAGATGTCTTCTAAAACGTCCGGTTTGAATGGACCCCATTAACTCTCCAGGTTACATTTAGACGTGATTGACGTTCACACAGGGGCCTGTTGAGTGGAAATTAAAGCACTGGGATTTTTTTTTGAATATTGAGATAGTGGGCGGTTAGAATGCTGGATGGATGGCCTTTCTCTTGCTACATCCAGTAACATTAAAATTATTTATTTATCTGGTAAAACATGGGCCATTTTATGCAGGATAGTGTCTAACATTATAGCCATGGGCAATAGGAACGAGAATCAGTCAGACTGTTGGACATAAACATACAAAAAACCACCAGGAAATCATCTCCACGTGATTTTAATTTTGGTATATTCCCAGATTATAGAGCGACGTGATCCTATACAAAGGTTTGAAATAATTATGTTTAAGTCAAATATATTTGTGTGGGCTTTTTGCAGTCAATTTGCAGTCTACAAATGATTTAGAATTATGTTCAGGCCCCCGACCATCCGCTCTAGTTGATGATCCCTGACCTACACCAACATTGTTCTACTTTCAGTGTGCATTTAGTAGCTCTGCGTGGTGTGCGTCAAGGTTTTGGAGATAGCTCATCAGGGATTTGGAGTATATAGTCGCAATTGTCAGATTGTTGCTGTCCACGGTACTGAAATTTGGAAACAACCACTTCCATCCAATCTACACTCTAAAAAGAAAATATTACTGGGGTATCCTTTAGGGGTTCTTCAAATTTAAACTGTGGGGGAACCCCTAGAAGTTCTTTGAAGAAGCACTTTTTATTGATCCTCAAAGAACCTTTTGGAGAACGTTTTGAGGTACATTTTTGAACCAGCCCCCCCCCCCCCCCCCCTGTTATTATTAATAATATGCATAACAATAACACAATATTTTTGTTATCAGTGTTTATTATGGTTTCAGTGGAAAAGCAGAATATAAAATAAAAAAAATGAGGTAAAAACTCCCAGCAGAACCCCAAGTCCAATAGACATATCCTCTGGCGTGTTGATGTTCCTCCTACCCATAACCAGAATGATTTTGAAGCTCATGGTGATCGAACAGGTTTTCTGTTATATTCATCAGAGGTGTAGGGAGGGTGTGAATCGCAAAAATAGTAATTATACAGATGATTAACAAAACATGCACACAACAGTATTCATACCCTAGTTTTTGTGGTAAATGTGAATTTAAAAAACTGTTTTGAAAATGGTCTTCATACACATACATTGTCCATAATGTAGAGGCCTAAGGGATATTCATTGAAGACGTAAGTGAGGAGGATGGTAAATGTGATCTGCGTAACATGCCAAAACCAATTGACATACCTTTGTATGGCTCCTCGTCTGTATACCTGCAGACACAAAAGTGAGCAGTTCAGTCATCTGCATCTAATATAACTAGCCTTCAACATATTCTTATAGCCTACATATTCTTACCTCTTTGTTGGTTGATATCCATTGAATTGTGTCCATTTTCTGTTTGGGAAAGAGTTGCACAAATATGAAAATAACAATATCAATTTAGATCATACAAGAGACATTTACCTTAAATTGAGGAGATCTTTAAATGTTTCAGTTAAGTGACTGAACCTGCTGTCCTTTCAAATTCAAATCCAAATGTTTCTGTTGGGCAATTAGATTCCTGCAAGAACCCCCACCAACTAAGGAGGTTAGTAGGAACCCACCTCATATGGGGTTCTATGGGGTTCTTGGAATAACCTTTTGGGTACAATTTCAGTGCCAAGAACCCTAAGGTTCTTCGAAGAACTTTGAGGATCTTAGAAGAATCCTTGTTGAACCCCTCATTTTTTGAGTGTATTGGTTTTCAGTCTGTTCAAGTAATTTAGTCATTTCAGTGCACATTTCATATAGACATTGTCTAATTTCTAAGAGCAATGGACCACTTTTTGCATTGAAGATTGGAAAGGCATTTTTCATTTCTATATTTAGACTGAACATGTTGACCAATTTAATGAATAGGCTACCAGACAGCTGACTTATCTGTTCTTCTGACAGCTCTGTCTAATTTACCTTGCTTTATGTTGACGGTCTGCCAGAGAGAGGATACATCTAATTGGATAGCTTTAGAATACACAAACAACTCATAAACCTGTCCATGTGCCTGCCGTGGCTAATAGCGCAGGTAGGGGCCTGCAACAAGAGACAGACAACAATAATGAATTGACATGGACTGCGATATGGACTGTGTGTAAATGATCAAATATAGCATTTAGCTAACTTAAAATGGCAGTCAAAATTAAAGACGAATACAATTTTAAAGGGAGTTATACTTGGATATATTGATATAGGGATTGGACATAATTAATGGAAATTCTAGGAACCTTTTAAAAAGCAGTTTCATTTAAACATCGACTATGTTTAAATGAAACTTCTTTCTAAGCTGCCTGTCTTCAACCCAGAACAAGTTGGATATCTGCCAAGCAATTGGCTAGTCTTTCTTTCTTGAACAGTGAACGCCACTCACCTCCTAGACAGACTGTTGGTGCCACCGTGTGGTCATCGTAGGCCTGGCGCAGATCACATTTCCCAGAAGTTTCTGTGCTTTAGTCCAGTTAGGCTAATGCACATAGCGAGCATCCTACCACCATACTCAAGCTCAAACGTAGTCTGTTGCACCATGGTGACTTTGTATTTTAAAATAGCAGTATAAGTATAAAGCAGTTTACAAATATGAGACTATAAAACTATAAAGACAGGAAGTGCTTCACAACAGCCATTAAGTTATGAGCAATGAAACGGGAACAGATAATACATGTGAAATAAAACTTGACTTGACCATTATCATACCTGCTGTCATTTTCCTAAAGGCCTTTATGAAGGAAGCTCATTTTTGTATCAGGAATAAGTCCTGTTAATGTTTTTCGGCTCTTATAGTAAACATACAAAGTCAACAGGATAAGTAATACAGGATTAGCCTGTGGGCAGTCCTAGAGAAGGACACAACCTGAACAACATCAACACCGTAAACCACACTGATCCTCACTGACTCTCTGAAGGTCTGCTGGAAAGTCAATGAGTGTGTACTTGCTCACTTAAAAGTAACTTGAGTCTGTTTTTTGTAGTCATTGAGTTTAAACTTCCCTCAATCAGTTTCTATTATCTGCCACACTCAGACATAATCATTGAGTGTTTGCACTTCCACACTAGGAGCATTCATTGAGTGTGTACTCTATCCCTTAGACGTAGTCATTGAGTCTGTAGCCATTGCTGGACAGTGAGGTGCATGAGGGGGCGTAGTTCCCTTTCAGGGCGGCAGGGGGATAGTAGGGGGGTGCTGGGGTGTTGGGGGTGTTTATAGTGTTGAAGACGAGGGGAGGACAAGGGTGGCGATGATGAGGTAGATGTAGGGGGTTCCTGGGCCGCCCCTCACAGTTCCAACAGAGCACCACCCCTCCCATCAGATTAAGACAGGCCGAGACGTAGCCCAAATACACCGCCATGCCAATTTCATACTTCATACCTGCAACACAAAGTAACATTTCTTGTTATTTTGTTATTTCTGCAAACATGTTTAAGTGAAAAAAAACTAGTATCAGAGTTATAAAATAAAATGAATAAAAGATGAATGAAATATATTGAATAGTACCTTCAGGTAGGATGGGGTTGTAGAAGTCGAGGATGACATCATTGGTTGTCCAGCAGACAGTGATTAGGCAGAGCATGCCTGCAGACAGGAAGCAGACCCCACCACTGATGGCCAGGACATGCTTGATGGACGAGCCGCGGGCATAGCGGGTACACTTCATCCCTGCAGAGGACACGAGGGCTGCCAGGGTGGAGGTCAGGCAGGACAGCAACATCAACGCCCGTGCCGCCTAGGGAGGGAGAAGAGTTTAGTATCATAATGGCTGTTGCTCAAATTACACCCTACCCCCTATTTACTAAGCTACCGTGTGCTCAAATTAATCTAATCAATCAACCAATCAATTAACAAATCAAACAACCAATAATTCCTACCTGCAGGTCAGGTGGCAGAGCCAGCATTGAGCGATGTACTTCACACTGGTAGATGCCCGTGCTGTGCCACACACACTCCATCCAGAGCCCCTTTATGTAGGCAGTGGCTGTGATTATGTTAGAGTCCACATAGGCCGTCTGCCACCAGTGGGGGAGCACTGTAGCAACTACACTACCCACAAGCCCCAGCAGACCCAGGAAGAAGCCCAGCAGCTGGACCGCCATGCTGGCCATGTTTGGAACATCCGCTAATGACCAACTGCACACACAAAACTACACAATGCTACACACAACACACACAAATCAACACACACAGAGCCACACACACAACCACACAATAATGGCTTTGAGACATGAGTTTAGTATCCTATTATTCTGGTCTTTAGCTCTGGTTCCCAGCTGTACTGTTGGAACTCCAGAGGGTCTAGAGTCAGTCACGGTGTTGAAGCCATCCTGCAGTGGTGTTCCCTTTGGAGCTCAGGTGTTGTGGTTTCGCTGTCTTCAGTGTTGTCTATAGAGCTCTGTACAGTGACTTCAGTGGCTCCAGTGGCTGTGTCTTCCATGTGCTCTCTAGAGCTCTTTAACAGATGCTTCTTCTGAGGGTTCTGTCCCTGGTGTCATTGAGTCTGTGACTAATAAGTTCTTCGTTCAGCTCCACTTGTTGAGCATGGTCCTCTGAGCTCAGCCAGCTAGTCTCTCTATGATTGTGACTGAGGCTGTTCCGCTGCTCCTGTGGAGAACACACATGATTAAACATTCACAGAAACCAACACCCAGCTCAGTTGAATGTGACAAACCACTAACTTCTAATTGAGAGACTGTTTTATAACTCTTGTATACATTTTGTGTTTAAAAACACTAAAACCATTTAATGAAAATATGCATTCAGCTGGCCCATAATAGATATTGCATTTCTCCAAGTACAATAAAATGTGTCATATTTTAATCATACTGTTTGATTTATACTGAACAAAAATATAAATGTAACATAGAACAATTTAAAATATTTGACTTAATTAGAGTTCATATAAGGAAATCAGTGAATTGAATTAAATGAATTAGGCCCTAATCTTAGGATTTCATAGGACTGGGAATACAGATCTGTTTATTACATTTTTGTATTTAACCTTTATTTAACTAGGCAAGTTAGTTAAGAACAAATTCTTATTTACAATGACGGCCTAACCAAAAGGCTTCCTGCAGGGACGGGGGCTGGGGTTCAAAATAAAAATAAATGAAATAAAACTATAGGACACAACACACATCACAACGAGAGAGACAACACAACACTACATAAAGAGAGACCTAAGACAACAACATAGCATGGCAGCAACACATGACAACACAGCATGGTAGCCACACAACATGACAACAAAATGGTAGCAACACAACATGGCAGCAGCACAACATGGTAGCAGCATAAAAGAGGGTACAAACATGGTTGGGCACAGACAACAGCACAAAGGGCAAGAAGGTAGAGACAACAATACATCACGCGAAGCAGCCACAACTGTCAGTAAGAGTGTCCATGATTGAGTCTTTGAATTAAGATAAAACTGTCCAGTTTGAGTGTTTGTTGCAGCTCGTTCCAGTCGTTCCAGTCACTAGCTGCAGCGAACTGAAAAGACAAGTGACCCAGAGATGTGTCTGCTTTGGGGACCTTTAACAGAATGTGACTGGCAGAACAGGTGTTGTATGTGGAGGATGAAGGCTGCAGTAGATATCTCAGATTTTTATTTAACCTTTATTTAACTAGGCAAGTCAGTTAAGAACAAATTTGTATTTACAATGACGGCCTAGGAACAGTGGGTTACCTGCCTTGTTCAGGGGCAGAATAACAGATTTGAACCTTGTCAGCTCAGGGATTTGATCCAGCAACCTTTCAGTTACTGGCCCAATGCTCTAACCACTAGGCTACCTGCCGATAGGGGGAGTGAGGCCTAAGAGGGTTTTATAAATAAGCAACAACCAGTGGGTCTTGCGACAGGTATACAGAGATGAGTATAGAGTGCAGTGACGTGTCCTATAAGAGTATTGGTGGCAAGTTTGCATCTGTTGGTCACAGACACCTTAAAAAAAAGATAGGGGCATGGATCAGAAAACCAGTCAGTATCTGGTGTGACCACCATTTGCCTCATGCAGCACGACACATCTCCTTCGCATAGAATTGATCAGGTTGTTGATTGTGGCCTGTGAAATGTTGTCCCACTCCTCTTCAATGGCTGTGCTGAGTTGCTGGATATCATCGGGAACGGAAAAAGGCTGTCGTACACGTCGATCCAGAGCATCCCAAACATACTCATTGGGTGACATGTCTGGTAAGCATGCAGCCTATGGAAGAGCTGGGACATTTTCAGCTTCCAGGAATAGTGTACAGCTCCTTGCGACATGGGGCCGTGCATTATGCTGAAACATGAGGTGATGGCGGCAGATGAATTGCACGACAATTGGCCTCAGGATCTCATCACAGTATCTCTGTGCATTCAAATTGCCATCGATAAAATGCAATTGTGTTTGTTGTCCCTAGCTTGTGCCTGCCCTTACCATAACCCCACTGGCACCAACGTTGACATCAGCAAACCGCTCGCCCACACGACGCCTTTATCTTGGCCAGATTGCAGTTGTAAATGAGAACTTGTGGTCTGCGGTATGTGAGACCGGTTGGATGTACTGCCAAATTCTCTAAAACGCTGTTGGAGAAATGAACATTACATTCTCTGGCAACAGCTCTGGTGGACATCCCTGCAGTCATCATGCCAATTGCACTCTCTCAAAACTTGATACATCTGTGGCATTGTGTTGTGTGACAACCCTGCACATTTTAGAGTGTCCTTTTATTGATGATGTTGTTTAATCTTCTTCTTGTTATGCCACACCTGTCAGGTGGATGGATTATCTTGGCAAAGGAGAAATGTTAACATGAATGTAAAAAGAAATTGAACAGAAATAATATTTTTGTGCGTATGGAATGTTTCTGGGATCTTTTAGCTGATGAAACCAGAGACCAACACCTCACATGTTGCGTTTATATTTTTGTTCAGTGCGCTCAGAGATTTTCTCACTGATAATATGTAAAATGAAGTTGGAATATTCAAATTGACAAAAGTTCATTCACAGACAGATTTGGAATTTAGTCACAAGCTGCGTCAAACACATTTGATCAAGAATTTGCATACAGCACTTACAGAACACATTGCTTTTCCTCACTCTAGACCTCATTTCAATTGACCATAGGATGAACTCATATTAATATGCTATTTTTGGAGGGGCTTCTGAGGTGCAGAAAGGTCAGAAGTGTTGGGAACCCACTTTCATTTACTTTTCCCTCTCCTTCCTCTGTAACTCACTTTGGAAAACTATTTTTGATTTGAAGAGCGCAGAGAGGAGAAGGCTATTGATCTAGTGAACAATAAAACACACATTTCCACACCAACTATCTTTGTTTTCAACTAATGTCAGTACTATTAAATGTCACAGCTAAGTTGATTGTGTCATAGAGCATAAAGTAATAAACCAATTATTACCTGAAGAAGAGACGAGTGGCTAATGTGTGGACACCTGCCATGTGGGATCAGAGTCCTGATATTATGCTACTGCTGCCAGTGAGTGATGCGCGTGCACACACACACACACACACACACACACACACACACACACACACACACACACACACACACACACACACACACACACACACACACACTTGTGTTTGTACATAAGAATTTGATCTTAACTGACTTGCCTAGTTAAATAAAGGTTAAATAAATTAAATAAAACACACACACAAACTCTGGACAGTGACAGACTAATCCACATGCCATTGATATTGTGTTATTCATATAAACAGGATTTCTCACATTTAATTTATGATATCGAATACTACAGTTTTCCTTTGCCTCATTCAGAGGGAATATCAGTATTATGATCCACTTTCCAGTTTTCATGGATCAATTATTTCATCTACCAACAACCTTGAAACAAAACAGGCACTGTTTATATTTTTCATACTCTATCAACGAAAAGCAGCTCAGTAGAACACTGGGAACAGAATGCTCTTTGTGTTTAATGATGGATTCTGTAAGGGAGGAAACAACCACACATTAGAACAACTGACTAACATGTTGTTGGCTACTGATCACATGAGTTCAAACTTTGCTTTTCCGTGCACGTACCAAAAGTTATAAAATAAAAACCCCAACACTTCACTTTCAGTGATCTACCCAACACATACACTCCCTCCTCTCCCCTTCTTACCTGTGACATGCATATCCTGCCTGATGCTATCTAGTGCTGCAGGAGGTTAGCAGCTGGCAGTCTCTGTCTGTGTGTCCTATGTAGACTCACAAACCCATGTTATGTAGCATTTATAAAGGCCTCTCCATAGTTCAAAAAGCCTGTCAAAGCTGCACGTCACCGCCCAGACCAGACCAGCTCTCTGTCTGCTTGCTCTCTCTCTCTCACTCTCTCTTTCCCTCTACCACCAGTGTCGCCTCTGCTTTAGAGTCCAGGTGAGGGCAGTGTATGGGTATGTCTTTGTCCTTATTGTCCTGTCAGGGAGGTGACAACTGTCTGTCAGTAATGTGACATGGTGTAGCTCTACTTTGGCTCTATAACGGTTAGTTGCAAACATAGTTCCTACCCCAGGGGAAGAGAGAGGGCATCACACTGCATGGTCCTCCTCCTTCTAACCAGTCAACATGGGGATCTGTCAAAAACAACAAACAGAAAGATGGAAACAACAAAAAGTAATTGAAAATGTTTGAGGACAGTATAATTTGAGAGTATTCAAAGACAATAGTAGATAATGATAGCACTATAAATGATTATGCCTTAGCTCTTATCATGGGACAACATAAACAGAGTGACACAAGTACAATACCTGAAGTACAAGAGATTCCATGTCGTGTGAGCTCCTCCAAATCTGCTGGTTGCTCTTGATCTGGTCAGTGATAGACAGTCTGCCACTATTTTCTTAGTCCTGTTCTCTAGTTTTGTGTATTCTGAGCCTATAGAAGAGCGACACACAAGGCTATATTCCCAATCTGTCTGTCATTCCTTCATACGGAATAGTAGCCTAGCAGTAGCCTTTCTAGCGGCCTGCAGTGCAGCACATCCTGCTGTGTCAGTCTCTCATAAGATTATGTGTCCTTGCTATCTCCTCCAGAAGGATATAATACCATGTGAATGGGTCGTGTCTAGATGGGATCCAGCTTTTGTACATTTTACATCAAAAGGTGATCTTATTTTTTTTGTTGCATTTTAGCCAACCCTAACCCTTTTCCTAACCTTAACCTAATTCTCCTAGCCTGCCACATTTATTCTCCTAACCTGCTGCACAACTTCTCCTAAACCTGCTACGAATAGTCAATTCTGGCAAAAACTGGATCCCTTCTAACCATGACAATGTGAATGCTGAGGAGTTAATAGCCTTAGGGGAAACACTGTAATCCTCCACGCATTAGGGAGCTCTGTCTTAAATAAGGTGTTTATTATCTGCTTCTAGGACAACAAATAGGAAACGTATATTTGAATGATCACTGTAAACCCCTTTTGAATGCAGCTAAGGCCTAAGATTTGACATTAGAATCAGCTTATTCATAGGTTAGGCTACTGTGGGCTAGGCTAAATAAAAAATCTGGTAATGTCATGTAAGACTAATTTTAAGCCACATAATCATTAGGCTAGCCTACATGAGAGGGATCATAGGTACATTTATCATAAATCACACACGTTTAGGATGTGTAGGATGGCGCTGACAGAGATGGCCGCCTCACTTCGAGTCCTTATGAAACTATGCAGTATTTGTTTTTTTAATGTATTATTTCTTATATTATTATCCCAGGAAATCTTAAGCGTTATTACAAACAGCCGGGAAGAACTATTTGATATAAGAGCGACGTCAACTCACCAACATTATGACCAGGAATACGACTTTCCCGAAGCTGATCCTCTGTTTGGACCACCACCCAGGACAATGGATCGGATCCCAGAAGCCGACTCAAAACCATGGCGTCGCAGAAGGGGCAGCCTCCTGGTCAGGCTCCATAGATGTGCACATCACCCACCGCTCCAGAGTATATTACTCGCCAATGCTCTTGACAACAAGGTAGACAAATTTCGAGCAAGGTTTGCCTTCCAGACAGACATCAGAGATTGTAACATCCTCTGTTTCACGGAAACATGGCTCTCTCAGGATATGTTGTCGGAATCGGTTCAGCCACCGGGCTTCTCCATGCATTGCGCCGACAGAGATAAACACCTCTCTGGGAAGAGGAAGGGCGGTGGTGTATGCTTCATGATTAACGGCTCATGGTGTAATCATAACAACATACAGGAACTCAAGTCCTTCTGCTCACTCGACCTAGAATTCCTTACAATCAAATGCTGGCCATATTACCTCCCAAGAGAATTCTCGTCAGTTATCATCACAGCTGTGTACATTCCCCCTCAAGCAGACACCACGATGGCCCTCAAGGAACTTCACTGGACTCTATGTTAGCTGGAAACCATATATCCTTATATCCTGCATTTATTGTAGCTGGGGATTTTAACAAAGCAAATTTGAGCACAAGGCTACCTAAATTCTATCAGCATATTGATTGTAGTACTCGCGGGGGTAATACACTTGATCACTGCTACTCTAACTTCCACAATGAATACAAATCCCTCCCCCGCCCTCCCTTCGGTAAATACGGCCACGACGGCGTCTTGCTCCTACTGTCTTTATAGGCAGAAACTCAAACAGGATGTACCAGTGACTAGAACCATTCAACGCTGGTCTGACCAATCAACGTTCAAGATTGTTTTGATCACATGGAATGGGAAATGTTCTGGTCAGCCTCAGAGAACAACATTGATCTATACGCTGACTTGGTGAGTGAATTTATTAGGAAGTGCATTGGGGATGTTGTACCCACTGTGACTATTAAAACCTACCCTAACCAGAAACCGTGGATGGACGGCAGCATTCACGCAAAACTGAAAGCACGAACCATCAAATTTAACAATGGAAAGAGGTCTGGGAATATGGCTGAAAATAAACAGTGTAGTTATTCCCTCTGCAAGGCAATCAAACAAGCAAATGTAGATAAAGAGCTCAGACATGAGACGTACGTTGCAGGGTTTACACGAAATCACGGACTACAAAAAGAAAACCATTGACTACAGCTCAGCATTCAACACCATAGTACCCTCCAAGCTCATCATTAAGCTTGAGGCCCTGGGTCTCAACCCCGTCCTGTGCAATTGGGTCCTGGACTTTCTGACAGGCCGTCCCAGGTGGTGAAGGTAGGAAACAACATCTCCACATCGCCTAACCCTAGCCCTCAGCACTGGGGCCCCACAAGGGTGCGTGCTCAGCCCCCTCCTGTACTCCCTGTTCACCCATGACTGTGTGGCCATGCACGCCTCCAACTCACTGCCTGATAGTCAGCCTCAGTGAAATATACACTACCGGTCAAAAGTTTAGACACACCAACTATTAAGGGGTTTTCTTAATTTTCACTATTTTCTACACTGTAGAATAATAGTGAAGACATCAACACTATGAAATAACACATATGTAATCACATAGTAACCAAAAATAATTAAACAAATCAAAATAGATTTTATATTTTTCAAAGTAGCCACCCTTTGCCTTGATGACAGCTTTTCACACTCTTGGCATTCCCTCAACCAGCTTCACCTGGAATGCTTTTCCAACAGTCTTCAAGGAGTTCCCATATACGCTAAACACTTGTTGGCTGCTTTTCCTTCATTCTGAGGACTAACTCATCCCAAACCATCTCAATTGGATTGAGGTCAGGTGATTGTGGAGGCCAGGTCAAATTATAATATAAATTATAATTTATATTATTGTCCAATTCACTTCTCTTGACCTGGGGAACAATAAGGGCCTTATACACTTTCTGAGAGGGGCTAAGGATTAATAAAATAATTATAAGAATAATAATTCGAATTACATTAATCTTTTCAATGATGTTCTGATGTAATCGCTGCAGCAGATGTTATCAAAGAGGATGTTGTTGCTAATTTGTTAGCTTCTCCCTTTACAAGAATAACTTTCAACAAGAAGTTACGTTTTAAATGATCATCATCTGGTGAGTGGAACTGTGTTTTTTATTGCAGCGCACTTGCTGTTGTTATCCATCTCTTTGAAAATAACTGGTGTGTGAGAAATCGTTGCATTTAAAAGTTTAGGTCACCGGTTACTTTGTGTGCTAAATGTGAAATGTTTTTTGCAATGGGAAGTAGTAGTTGTACATTTCGATTAGGAAATGCTTAGCCTAATGGTTGTGTTTTTGTATTCTTATGATTGGGACCTAGTGGCTCATTATGGCCGAGTGAATGGACTGCTTATCCTTTAACATCATGCTGTGCGTGACTGCTGTCTTTCCATCAGCCCTATGCAGCTGTGTAGTGGTACCTGGAGAAGTGGGTTTACTCTAATTTTGCCAAAAAGTTCCAAAATGGCCCACCCAGCAAAGGAAAGGCGTTCTGTGTGAAAAATCCTATGTTTTTGCAATTTGATTGGATAGGCCTGTGTCCACCCATATCTACATCCCTGATGCAAACAGGTCATGAAGACTGAATTGCGAAACACAAATAGCTACTAACCAAGAACTCAGACCAAACCTTTTCAATACCTGGTTTGCCTACCCATTGTTGCCTTAGTTAGCATTTACTGCTAGATATACGTTGAAATGTCTTTCCTACCCACCCTACCAGTTATCAATGTCATTCTTCTGTGAGCTGCTACATGCCCAAACCGGTTGAGAGCTGCACATTATTGCAGTGTACAGATGATATTCTGCTGAAACTAGGCTGTGTGGAGGAGCTCATGTGAATATATTTCACGTGCTTTGCGATTTGGTGGCTACTTTGCGCATTTTTCTCTATTGTACTACATAATTGATAAGTCGTATACCTCTGTTACACTACTTTTATACGCATCAGTGGGGATTAAGTGAGTATATGCAATACCCCCCCACCCGCCCCCCCAAAAGTGGTTATACGGTTTATACCTGCGCATAGCCTCCACTACACCACTAACCCTTTGTGTTTTACAAAAGTACTCTCCTACATGAGTGCGCAGCTATTACCGTTGCTGTCCTTTCAGCATCACGAACCTGTCACACACTGAAGGCCTAGGTCCAATATGTTCGTCACTGCGCAGACATGTCTAATAGAAATAAAGACTGCAGGTATTAATATTTCAAGAAGGGAGTGTATATATTTTGGCCTGGCGAAGCGGTTTTATGCACTTACTGAATGGAAGCTGATAATTATGAGTTTTTTTTACTCGGCTGGTCTTGAGTAGAAATTATGAGTCCTTACTGTCCAAGACCGAGTACAAATATATCCGACACCGAGACACTCAAAATGTGGTTTCGAGACCGGACCGACACCTGGTCTCAAGTACTACTACAACATTGGAAAAAATACAGTTCTACCTGATGACATCATTAAAAGTTAAAACATTTAAAAAAAACGGTGATTTACAAACACTATGAGATACGAGGTGACACCGTGAGCAAGAAAATACGCTCCCTTGGGCTAGACATTTCAAAACCTTATAAGTTCTAACTATTTAAATTAGCATACATTTGCACAAATCAATCCACTAAAAGCAATAGTAACTGTTCAAACTAGAGACACCAAACCAACGTACACATGTTCAGGCTATCCTATCCTAAGTATTAAATCAATCAATTCTTTAATCTATCCATCTATACTTTTTCAACTATAACCATTTAAAATGTCCTTAAATTAACATAGGTTTGAATGAGAACCATGGGAATACAGAGGTAGTTATTCAATATGGTCCTGCTACTTTGCCAATTAAGCTATAAGACAAACTTTAAATTGTTCAGGCTATCCTAACTTAACATTCTTAAAAACCTTTATCAAGGATAGATTAGCATGACAAACCCCCACCAACAGTAACTCTTGAACCGTTCAAGCTAGAGACACCAAACCAACTTTCACATGCTCAGGCTATCCTATCTTATCATATCCAATCAATCCATCACTCAATCTTTCCATCTACTTACTTTTTCAACTATAACCAGTCCCTACCATTACTACTGCAGTCACTACCACTACTATAAGTTATTTCACAACCATAAATACTCATATTCGGAGGGGTTGGGTTAAATGGGGAAGACACATTTCAGTTGAAAGCAATCAGTGGTACAACTGACTAGGTATCCCCCTTTCCCTTTTAAGCAAGCACACCACATTTTCTTCAGGAAATGTACTTTCCTAGTTGCACTTGATACTTCTGTGTTGATGGAACCTAAACTCATCTGTTTTTGCATAAATGATTAAAACAGCCTTTGCAGTCTGAAGTGTTAATTCACTATTATCCCCACTCACTATGCGAGATTAATATATCTACAGATCCTGCAAATAGAAAGACAAATTGTCATCCTCTTCGGAGGAGAAGAAAGAGACTAAACAAATCAAGCAAATGCTACGCCTTTAATTGTTTTCATTAAAACATCCCAACATATATAGCAATATATTGTAGCACTGACTGGTGTGCTATGTCTGAAAACATCACAGCACATTTAATGGCATACAAAACGACCATCAAGTACAGTTCAGAAATATGGAGGGTAAAATGTTTAACAACAGAATACATAAATCATATCTTTCCACAAGCAGACAACACAGTTACACATCACGTGCTGTAACACTGAATAACAGTCTGAATACATTTACATTTTAGTCATTCAGCAGAGGCTCTTATCCAGAGCGACTTACAGGAGCAATTAGGGTTAAGTACCTTGCTCAAGGGGACATCGACAGATTTTTCACCTCGTTGGCTTGGGGATTCGAACCATCGACATTTTGGTTACTGGTCCAACGCTCTTAAAACCCCTAGACTACATGCCATCCCAGGTGAATCCATCTCAGAGGGTGGTCTCTCTTCACTGCAGCAAGCGGTTCAACAACACTTCACATCAACACTTTACAACAGTATCATACAGTAGGCATCAGTAGGCATCATGACAGAGTATCAAATAGAAAGGAAAAACAGATGATTCCCTCGCACCACATACTGTATGTAAATAGTGAAAGAAGATAAGCAATGACACGACCGGTTGGAGGAGCCATGCTGTAGTTGTGGAGATCCCTCTTCTCTCCATCACAATCCTTCATTGTAAGCCTTTCATTCATTTCATTTCATTCATTATTCTGATATGATCTGTTGATAAACATATGGACAATATATGTTTATAAATATATGGACAATTCATGAGATGATAGTTACAACAACAAACAGCCTCAACAATGAGACCTGAAGCTCCACAACTACATTAGAAAAGCCCTTCACTAGAGGGTTAAGAGTAGGGGAGATTAATTATCATGAGACACACGTCAACATTATACCTGTTACAGACTGAATAGTCTCCCCTGCTCCAAACCCATCAACAACATCATCATCTAAGTCCACCACAGTGACATAAACTAATGTGAGCACACATTATACTTACTGTGCAATTTGCTCTATGGGTAAGGTAGAACAAAACAGAATGATTCAATATTGGTGCCAGAATTCCATCAGAAAAAAGTACACGTACATGCACGCACACGCAGTTATGTACCTTGTAGCCAGTCCACCCCCTCCTGTAGGCCCTCTCCTTTTACAGCATTACTGGCACTGAAACACAGGGACAGATTTTAGTAACCTATCCCAACACAACTGTGTGTGTCTGTACCTGCTTATGTGTGTGATAGAGTTGTGTCCTACCAGATGTGCCAGGGTTTGTCCTTGATGTTCTCCAGACAGAGCAGCTGAGAGACTTTGACTGAAGACATGGCTTCTCTCAGGTCACTCTTATTAGCAAAGAGCAGCACAGGCATCCTCCTACTGCAGATGTCTGGAGGGAGCAGGAACACCAGAGAACAAGTGAAGAAAGTTTGTCTGTCTGTCTGTCTTTCTCCCCTTCTCTCCCTCTCTTACTCTCGCTCTTCCTGTCTCTCTCTCTCTTTCTTACTGTCTCATTCTCTTACCTTGGTGATTGAGAAGAGTATCAAGTTCCTCTTTGGCAACGACCATTCATAACTTGTCTCCACTATCGATGACAAATATGATCGCGTGACTCTCTCTGTGGACACCACAACAGAAAACGATGTCATCAACAAGGGATAGGAGGTTCAACAGGGTAAAAAACACTGAATGTGTTTCTCTACATCAGGGTTAAGCAACTAGATTCAGAGCGGGGGCCGGGGGCTGTAACGCTTGGAGATAGATTTAGGGTTGGGTAACCACTAAAACTGCTCTACAGGCAATACTGGTTACTCTAAGTTTAGAGGTAAGGCACCTCTGGATTAAAACGTCCTGTCATATCATGCAGGTCTATATAGATAAACAGTGCAGGTGTGAAGTCTTACTTGTAGTAATGTTCCCATAGGTTTCTATATCTGCTCTGACCAGACATGTCAAACACTGTGAAAGACAAACTTTGTAGAGACAAAATACATGTTACGCATTAATGCACTATAGTAATATAATTAGTATGACTTTTTCCTGGTTCACTAAGTTAATCATAGTTTACATTACAAGTTAATTACTACCTTGAACTCTTGAATTTTTCTATATTGAAGCCAATAGTTGGGACAATGTCTTGTGTCTGGGTCTGTAATACGCACAAACAAAACGCAGACAGACAAACATTACCTGAAGTGTATCAAAAATAAATGGCAAAATAGGGTGAAATAGGCTGTACTGACCTTCACCTGACTAACATGTTTCCAGTCGTCTGAGAGTGGGCCATATAACCTTAGCTGAAAACAAGCAAGCAGTGGATAATTGCAGTGTAACGAATACAATAACACATAGGTCTTATACTGTATATAAGCACAATTCGATAACACTCACAGCTCGTATGTATAACCACAATGCAATAACACTCACAGCTCGTATGTATAACCACAATGCAATAACACTCACAGCTCGTATGTATAACCACAATGCTATAACACTCACAGCTCGTATGTATAACCACAATGCGATAACACTCACAGCTCGTATGTATAACCACAATGCTATAACACTCACAGCTCGTATGTATAACCACAATGCGATAACACTCACAGCTCGTATGTATAACCACACTGCGATAACACTCACAGCTCGTATGTATAACCACAATGCGATAACACTCACAGCTCGTATGTATAACCACACTGCGATAACACTCACAGCTCGTATGTATAACCACAATGCGATAACACTCACAGCTCGTATGTATAACCACAATGCGATAACATTCACAGCTCGTATGTATAACCACAATGCGATAACACTCACAGCTCGTATGTATAACCACAATGCAATAACACTCACAGCTCGTATGTATAACCACAATGCAATAACACTCACAGCTCGTATGTATAACCACAATGCTATAACACTCACAGCTCGTATGTATAACCACAATGCGATAACACTCACAGCTCGTATGTATAACCACACTGCGATAACACTCACAGCTCGTATGTATAACCACACTGCGATAACACTCACAGCTCTTATAATCAGTGGTGTAGTGGAGGGTAAACGCAAGTAACACGATTTACTCATTTTCTTTTTTTGCATGACAGTACACCCACCTTTTGGGAAAGAATTCATGGAAAGTATAGGGAACGTTACTTTTGTCACTGCGACTGGCGATCAGTTTACCCACCTATGTTTTTGTTTACCACTACATCACTGCTTATAACCACAATGCCTAAAATTCACAGTTCTAATATACACTATATATACAAAAGTATATGGACACCCCTTCAAATAAGTGGATTCGGTTACTTCAGCCACCCCCATTGCTGACAGGTGTATCAAATTCAATGGCCTTACTTAAGAGCTCAGTGACTTTCAACGTGGCACCGTCATAGGATGCCACCTTTCCAACAAGTCAGTTCGTCAAATTTCTGCCCTGCTAGAGCTGCCCGGTCAAATGTAAGTGCTGTTATTGTGAAGTGGAAACATCTAGGAGCAACAATGGTTAAGTCACAAAGTGGAAAGCCACACAAGCTCACAGAATGGGACCGCAGAGTGCTGAATCATCTACCCTCAGTTGCAACACTCACTACTTTACTGACTTTGACTTTATTTTCCCCATTGGGAAATGTTGTAAGTTCCAAACTGCCTCTGGAAGCAACATCAGCACAATAACTGTTCATGGGAGCTTCATGAAATGGGTTTCCTTGGCCAAGCAACCACACACAAGCCTCAGATCCCCATGCGCAATTCCAAGCGTTGGCTGGAATGGTGTAATGCTTGCCGCCATTGGGCTCTGGAGCAGTGGAAACGCGTTCTCTGGAATGATGAATCACGCTTGACCATCTGGTAGGCCGACGGACGAATCTGGGTTTGGCGGATGCCAGGAGAACGCTACCTGTCCAAATGCATAGTGCCAACTGTAAAGTTTGGTGGAGGAGAAATAATGGTCTGGGGCTGTTTTCCATGGTTTGTGCTAGGCCCCTTAGTTCCAGTAAAGGGAAATCAACACTACATCATACAAAAATGGCATTCTAGACGATTCTGTGCGTCTAACTTTGTGGCAACAGTCTGGAAAAGGCCATTTTCTGTTTCAGCATGACAATGCCCCCGGGCACAAAGCAAGGTTCATACAGAACTGATTTGTCAAGATCAGTGTGGAAGAACTTGACGGGCCTGCACAGAGCCCTGACCTCAACCCCATTGAACAGCCTCAACCCCATTGAACACCTTTGATATGAATTGGAACGCTGCCTGCGAGCCAGGCCTAATTGCCCAACATCAGTAATGCTCTTGTGGGTGAAAGGAAGTCCCCGCAGCAATGTTCCAACATCTAGTGGAAAGCCTTCCCAGAAGAGTGGAGGCTGTTATAGCAGCAAAGGGGAGACCAACTCCATATTAATTCCCATGATTTTGGAATGAGATGTTCACGGTTAACACTCACAGCGCTTATGTATAACCACCATCTCCATGGCTCAGCTCACTCAACTCAGATACACAACTCCGTCTGTTTCCATTGACAGGCCAGCGCGCAAAGGACGCGCGCGCCTACAGCAGGCCACCACGTTAATACGTTTCAATTTAGAACACAATCAAATACATCAGTCAATGGACTACAGTAGGCCCATATGTTCAATTATAGTTAGGCCATGTCAGTGGACTTACATTACTGGGCTTGAGTTGGTTGATGATGGTGGTTTTCCCGCTGTTGTCCAGTCCCAAACACAACACGTTCACTTCTTTCTTCTTCAGACCCAGCCATCCCGACAGTTTATCAAACAGGCCCATTTGTCCTGCTTACAACATCTGATCCTAAGGTTTAAATGTGAATTCGGTATAAGCCATCTACCCCCTCAATATATAATCGAAAGTTTCTACAATTTCTCGCTACAATTTAGTGGATATGAGGACTAGGTTACTAGACAGCAGGTTGGCAGTCCAGTCTGTGAATAAGCCTATTAGAGTGAATTAACGCTCTGAACCTACTGCTGACCTGACTCGCAGTATGGGGTGATTCTGAGATGGACATTAGATAATGTCAACTTCATGAGGAAAGGTTTATTACATAGGCCTACAGTAGCCTTTACATATTCCAGTCATTCTGAATATGTACAGGCTACTGGTGTTTTTCTTTATATACTTTTCTTAGTAGTAGCCTATACATTCAGAAAAACGAGATGATGATTAATTATTTAACACACATCACGAGTCACGACAATAGCATAACATGGCTTTTCTCCTGCTTTATCAGTCCACAACATCGCCCTAGCTCGAATAATGATACTGAGTGGCGCAGTGGTCTAAGACACTGCATCTCAGTGCACTGCAGTACCTGGTTCGATTCCAGGCTGCATCACATCCGGCCGTGATTGGGAGTCCCATAGGGCGGTGCACAATTGGCCCAGCGTCGTCCGGGGTAGGCTGTCATTGCAAATAAAAGTTTGTTCTTAACTGACTTGCCGAGTTAAATAAAAAAAATAAAAAATTGATGCATGGTCCAACTGCCCCATCTGCTGGCTAGCATTAAAAAGTCCATCTGAAATACAGTGTATTCTACAAACCTCTCGGGACACTGGTGGACAAAATACTTCCAGTGATGTTGAGGCAACAAAAAAACAAGGGGAAAGTGATTGCCAGTCACGGTGAAAAAAGTTATGTTCTCTATACTTTCAATAGATTTTTCCAACGGTGGGTAAAGTGTCAAGCAAAATAAAGAAGTTGGGTAAAGTCTGCATTTACTACACTCCAATACACAAATGAAGACCTCCAGTAAATACAGCCATGTTCAACCAGATACCCTTCTCATCATCTGATGGAACCTGTAAACAATGCCTCCTAGAAGAACATGCCATCCATAGAATGAAACAGTCAGTAATAAAAAGACATCTAACCACCAGTACTGTTCACCTTTATTTGCAAATAAATATCAGTTTTAAACTGCCTCTTACAGTGTGCAAGATCTACCACGTCTCTTTGAAAATGATAGAAAAATAAAATACTAGAATTATAAGTATACTTGTACTTTGTACAAAAGAGCATTCCCTTTGCTCAGCAGTAAGACATGCTAAACAGCCTGATCTGGTTTCTCCTTCCAGGAGGAGCCAAGTGTATCCTCCCTCTGAGAGGTCTGTCTGTGAACACCTGCTGGACAGGTGAGCTCCAGCCCGGTAGAAGTTGCCTCAAAACACAGATCTAGGATCAGCATAGCCTACCTCCATCCTTACCTCAAACCATTAGTGGGTAAAATTGTAAACTGACCTTCGTTCAGTTTCCAGGGGCAACTTCCTTCTACTCCGTACAGGCTCCTAAGGTACACTCCTGCTCCTGAACATACTGTATACTGTAGGTGTGTGTGTGACCGACTGGGTTTGAACCCAAGTCGTCTGTGCTCCACAAGACTGTGTTAGCCTGCTGAGTTAAAGCCTAAGCATTTGCTTCGGGGAGCTAATGAAAGACTTCAGGTTTCAGGCAGAGTTTGGGGTGGTTCACCTATGCTACCTGTGGATCTGGAGAGGTTTATGGGATATTACAATGCTGTTGAGGGCCATATAGAGACAAAGAGATGTTGTATATATATGTGACTTTGGTGCTGCTGTCTCTCTGTGCGTCTGTCACCGAGCAGAACATACCTCTATCTGTCTCAAGCATGGCATACATGTGAGTCTTGACAGCAAACACATATCATGACACCAACCACTGTATGCCAAACAGCCTTGGTTTCCATTCCTACTATATACATTGTTTTCCAACAGCTGTCATAAGTATTTAGCATTGCACAATTGGCCTGTAGAGCTAGCATGTTAGCGTGTAACAGAGTCTGTTGAGGTTTGCTAACAATCTGCTCTCAATGTCTATAGGTCCATAAGAGACTATCATTTATTTCTCTTATCGTAGTTACTGAGACGACTGCATATATTGCTCATTTAGATAAAATGCAAAATAAATAAAGATAGTATCCAGATTTACTAGGGCGCTCACTTACAAGACTGCACAGATATAAATATTATTTTAGGATTATAATGGATAAATTATTCTATACACTTAAAACATTCAGAAATCCTCCGCACTTCCAAAGCGGACTCTTCGTCTTCTTCAAGTATTAGCATACCCAGATACTCTGGAGAGGTTAAAAAACGTAACGAGAATACCTTATGATTACACTTACTTATCAAACTCCAAAATAATTCATATCATATTAATTAAGGACAATCCTTTTGATTGCTCGTCTGTTAGCAGCTACATCATGGTCACAAAAACATGTAGTAGATCAAATCTACAGCTCTACCGTATAATAAGTACTGATGCTGCAACAAGGCATACATTCCCCAGGGGCAGCCAGTACAGTGTGTCTCTCAGAGTCCTGTCCCTGTCTGTATTGGTCTGTCTCTGGCTGAAGCAGGTTCAGGTGTACAAAACAGTCTGGCTTTATGGAGTTTCTGCATCAAGGTCCAAGTGTGTGGTAGTCTGAGTATGAGAGGCCTCCGGGCTGAGATGGTCCGTCTGTACGCCTGTCTGAAGCACAGGCTGTGTCTGTCTGTCTGTCTGTCTCTCTCTCTCTCTGTCCGTCTGTTTTAAGGTCTCATACATGGAAGCCATTGTCGTGTAATAGCTGCAGTCGGAGGGTCTGAATGCTGCTGACGATCCTCCTTTGGTGGCCAATCAACACCACCCCGATCCTCCGCACGTCTCTAGGGGGAGAGGGAAGATACGCACACACACACGCACACACGCACACACTTGGTTAGGGGAAATTGTTGGGTTAACTTAAGGTATTGGAAGAATAAGGTGGGCAGGCAGTGCAACTATAACGTTTAGTCAAAGGTAGAGTAACATTAGAGTAACGTTTAGTTAAAGTTAGAGTAACAGAGTAATGTTTAGTTAAAGTTAGAGTAACATTAGAGTAACGTTTAGTTAAAGTTAGAGTAACAGAGTAATGTTTAGTTAAAGTTAGAGTAACATTAGAGTAACATTTGGTTAAAGGTAGAGTAACATTAGAGTAATGTTTAGTTAAAGTTAGAGTAACAGAGTAATGTTTAGTTAAAGTTAGAGTAACAGAGTAACATTTAGTTAAAGGTAGAGTAACATTAGAGTAATGTTTAGTTAAAGTTAGAGTAACATTAGAGTAACGGTTAGTTAAAGTTAGAGTAACATTAGAGTAACATTTAGTTAAAGTTAGAGTAACATTAGAGTAACATTTAGTTAAAGTTAGAGTAACATTAGAGTAACGGTTAGTTAAAGTTAGAGTAACATTAGAGTAACGGTTAGTTAAAGTTAGAGTAACATTAGAGTAATGTTTAGTTAAAGTTAGAGTAACAGAGTAACATTTTGTTAAAGTTAGAGTAACATTAGAGTAATGTTTAGTTAAAGTTAGAGTAACAGAGTAATGTTTAGTTAAAGTTAGAGTAACAGAGTAACATTTAGTTAAAGTTAGAGTAACATTAGAGTAACATTTAGTTAAAGTTAGAGTAACATTAGAGTAACAGTTAGTTAAAGTTAGAGTAACATTAGAGTAATGTTTAGTTAAAGTTAGAGTAACAGAGTAACATTTAGTTAAAGTTAGAGTAACATTAGAGTAATGTTTAGTTAAAGTAAGAGTAACAGAGTAATGTTTAGTTAAAGTTAGAGTAACATTAGAGTAACATTTAGTTAAAGTTAGAGTAACATTAGAGTAACATTTAGTTAAAGGTAGAGTAACATTAGAGTAACGTTTAGTTAAAGTTAGAGTAACATTAGAGTAATGTTTAGTTAAAGTTAGAGTAACAGAGTGATGTTTAGTTAAAGTTAGAGTAACATTAGAGTAATGTTTAGTTAAAGTTAGAGTAACATTAGAGTAATGTTTAGTTAAAGTTAGAGTAACAGAGTAATGTTTAGTTAAAGTTAGAGTAACAGAGTAATGTTTAGTTAAAGTTAGAGTAACATTAGAGTAATGTTTGAAGTAGGGAACAGTCCCTCCACTCACTCAATACTCATCTGTGCCACAGAGTCCAGTGTGCTGAATCCTGCTGCCACAAAGCTACTCTTGTATTGGCTCATCTTGATGGAATCCAACCAATCCCCGATGGAGATGAACACGTGGTAGTCCACCACCTCTCCGGGGGACTCTGCTAGACTGACAGATGGATCAAACAAAAGAGAATATAATAAGAACTAAAAACGTTTCACTTGTGGGTGAAATCAGAATGTCTGTGAAATGAAATGAATAATGTGATGTACCCCTGTATATCTTCCACCAGGGCCAGCAGGCTGCTGGGGTTCCTGATCAGCTTGTCCAGGAAGGAGACCACATCAGTGAACTTGGGCCTCTGGCTCCTCTCCTTCTGCCAGCAGTGCAGCATCAGCTGGTGTAGAACCACGGGGCAGCCCATAGGAGCAGGGAGACGGTAGCCTTCCTCTATGGACAGGATCACCTGGGGTGGATGAAGGGAGAGAGTCAGCACGCACACACTTCTCGCTCATGTCATTGAGGCATTTCAGGAAGTGTGTACTATGCAAGTATTACTACAGTATATCAGAGCGACTGTAACCATGCCTCCAGGGTGTGTTAGGGGGGCTGTGTAAATATAACAGCCTGTTCATCTGGCCGGAAGCCTTGATGTCCTCTCTGAGCCCTGACGGGTGGTAGGATGGGGCGGAGGGGTGAGGAGGCAGAGGCAGCAACAGTCAGGGATTGGCGGGGGCGTTTGTCTTGGAAAGCACTTCTAAGCAATTCCCCAGCATCACAATCCCCATGAGGCCAGTGGCTGTGTGTGTGCTGGTGTGCGCTGTGAATAGCTGAAGGGGATTACCAAAGAGCTTTCACACTCCACAGGGTGACGGGATGAATCTCCTCCATCCCTCTGACGATTGACCTGAGACCGTGAGGTCAGTCAGCCAGGGTCTGACTCCACAACTTTTAAACCCCTCCGTTGGCCAGTCTCTCTCTCTCTCTCTCTCCCCCCCCCCCCCCCCCCTCTCCCACCAGTGGAATCTCAAAGCTTTAGATACTATACAGTATGGACACTCATAAGAATGGTGTTTCACGATACCCAATCCCAATTAAGACTATCAGGTTAACTCCATAGAGAAGACATCATCCACAACTCACATCCTGATTGGACATCTCCCAGTAAGGCCGCTCCCCGTAGGACATCACTTCCCACATGACGATACCGTAGCTCCAGGCATCGCTGGCTGATGAGAACTTCCTGTAGGAGATGGCCTCTGGAGCTGTCCACCTGATAGGGATCTTACCTCCCTGTTCTCACACACACACACACACACACACGCCAGGTTCCATCTGGTTCGTGACAATGCATGCTTGAGGAAATATGTGCAAATGACAGACCATATGTTAAACAGTCTCAGTTTGAATGCACTTTTCTGAAGTCTCTCAACGTGTACAAACACATTTTCACAGTTTGAGACTTTGTGTCAAAGAACAAAGAAACGCTCTGAGCTGCTTTAACAGCAGAACTAACATTCCTCTTGGCCTTTCTCCCTGTACTCTCTTTCTATCTCTTCAGATGAGGGCAAGAGTAAAATCTGCACAAATCCTCAGTCCATATTGTGGCTGTGACCCAACCTGCCTGCCTGCTCCCCACTCTCTTCCCCTGTCCCCTCACCCTACCAGACCAAAGTTCTGTCGAGCGGAAAATAGTTTACAGATGCCCCCAAAAGCAAAATATCCTTTCTGTTCTCTCTTCCCCGTTTTCTTCCAGAATACACCCTTTCCCCTCAGAGTGACCCTAAGAATAGAGGTCACTAGGAGGGCATGCAGACTCAGAGAACTGTGTGTATAGACAGACTATACAGAACAGAAATAGAACAAAATAACAGCAGTTGATCGAGTGGAAAGAAAGATGAGTGAAAGCTATTGAAAGCACAGATAAGGTCAGGGGAAGATCATAGTTACCGTGGTGGTGTAAGCTGCCTCGGGGTCGTCCTCCAGGACTCTGGACAGGCCGAAGTCAGACACCTTACACACCAGGTTGCTGTTCACCAGGATATTACGAGCGGCCAGGTCCCTGTGGACGTAACCCATGTCAGACAGGTACCTCACGCCCGACGCGATGCCACGCAGCATACCCACCAACTGGATCACTGTGAAGTGACCGTCGTGCTTCTAATGGAGAGAGGGACACAAGAGAGCGAGATTTTCATTATGTCTTTTTGTTCTTATATAATTGAAAATCAATAAACAAATGGTATTTGCTTCTCACCCTCAGGAAAGAGTCCAGAGATCCATTTTCCATGTACTCCACCACAATCATCACAGGTCTGCCTGAAATCACAGCACACAGCACCACCAGGTCAGTCAGACCGGTTAGAGATGTGACTGGAATAAGAGCCTGCCCACACCCAGCTCTCCAGTGTCTGAGCAGGAGAACCTTCCTCTACAGTAATGCTACTAACCAAGCAGCAGTCATCTCTTGCATACTGTCTGTGTATCATCATTGTGTCAATATTTGCTACAGAAAGTAACCAAGAGGAACAAATTAACACTGGCTCAGGTTTCCCTGTGTTTCATTAATCCCTGTTTGCTGAAGGACTCAGAGTGGAGTTACTCTCTGTATGATGGTTAATAGAAGATTAGACCGGGGGTTAGAATAGATACTTTATTCTAGATTTATGTGTTTAATGGACATTTGTCCCAACCCCTCCAGACCCTCAAACATTGAGAGGCTCAGGGTCAGCAATGGTACAGCACCATTGGAGCATGTTGCGGTTTAACCTTGCTCAAGGGTTGGTACTCTCTCTAGCATCTAGGCCACCTGCTGCCCACATTTGCATCTGCACACTGTTTCCCAGTCAGAGTCTATGAGCCTGGGGAGGGATTAGCATTAGCCTTTAGCATCAACATGCTGTTTCCGGTTAGAGTCCATGGGCCTGGGGGGGGGATTAGCGTTAGCCTTTAGCATTAGCATGCTGTTTCACTGTGAGAGTCTATGGGCCTGGGGAGAGTGGACCATAATCCACCACTGGATTAATTAACATCCTGTTTGATTAACAGCCTGTTCTAATTATTGGCCACTGTTATTGCTCTTTAGTCACACCAGGGAGGAGAGGTAGACAGGCGGGAGGTCAAGGGAGTAGGAGATGAGGAGCCACGGTAAAGGCAGAGAGAGAAGAGAGAGGAGGGGCCCGGGAGGGAGAGGGAGTCAGGACAGCAGAGAGGAGGAGGCCGGGGTGAGGACAAAGGGGTATTTATCGGCTGTCTCCCCCTGCCTCCCATGGGGCACCCATCTCCTCTCTGTGATCTCCCAGTGGGTGAGTGTGCTGCTGAGTGCACTAATTACAGGATTACACACAACAGACAGACAGAGACAGCTCTGGACAGCTTAATATATTATAATAATATGCATTAAAGACAGGTCTTTCATTAGAAAACATACAGCCAAATCATACAGTGATCCAGAAAACTACACATTTAATCAACCAACGTTTTTCACTGTTTCAGAGCCCATTGATTTATGTTATGTTTCTTGTCTGTTGTGTTGTCCATCCATTGACACAGAATGAGTGCCATGGCTCCATGGTAATGCATGAAAGGGAACACTAAAAGAAACCCCACTGTTCAAACTCATCAGACATTTCACAGCTCCTGATTCACACAGACTACAGCTGATTGGTTCTGTCGATCGCACGTTTAGCTTCGCTAAAGTGACATTCTGTTTACTCCTCACAGTATCCTGTTAATTGGGGTAATTGGCTCAACAGTCTGGCAGTAAGGACAGGCCTGCTGTGAGGCTATGATATCGGAATATACAATCTGAGATGCGAAAAGAAACAGGACGGGAGGTTGAAAAGTGTGACCCTGCCACGGCTGAATTAGAAGCAGGCCTCAGTCAGGGGTCGTTGTCATGATTACTTGGTTTCCTGTAAAATGTACTATTTCAATTGTATCACATGTTTTGGAGGACTGAGTTTCAGTTAACTAATGGCTATTTGATGAATTCTTCAAGACATGGATCAGTTTCCGTGAAGTGAAATAACGTTGGCGCTGACAACCCTGGCCTGCTGCTCGGCTATAGTGAGAGAGGTAGGGGGCAGGTCAGGACACTCAGTATCTGGCTCACACATAAGGCCAGTGATTTCTTCAGCTAGCCAGGCCGGACCTGAATGGGGGCTCTGTGAGGCAGTCAGTAAGTCAGCCAGCCAGGCAGAGAGAGAAAGAGTGAAGCAGTGGTGAATGGGGGCTCTGTGAGGCAGTCAGTAAGTCAGCCAGCTAGGCAGAGAGAGAGAGAGAGAAGCAGTGGTGAATGGGGGCTGAAGATATAGAGCAGCTGGCTGGGCTGGCAGCAGAGAGCAGTGATCAGAGGCTGTCTGTCCATGGTGCTGACCAGATTACACTTCTCTCTATATCAGCTCTGAGCTTCAGAGAGGACCAGGCCTGAGTTCTCCATGTAAACCTCTCTCTCTCTCTTCCTCTCTCAATTCAATTCAAGGGGCTTTATTGCCATGGGAAACACATGTTAACATTGCCAAAGCAAGTGAAGTGTATATAATATACAAAAGTGAAATAAACAATAAATAAATAAACAATAAAAATGAACAGTAAACATTACACTCACAGAAGTTCCAAAAGAATAAAGACTAATTGTTTTTTGGTAAGTTTCAAAACAACATTCCTTCCGTCTATAGCATTTCTTAATATTGTGCAGTTCCTTCGGCTTTGATGCCTCATGATTGAGTATTGCTCTGCTCAAGAAGACTGTGATTTTGCTGTGGTATGATAGGGGTGTCAGTGGGCTGACTGTGAACGCTCTGAGAGACTCAGGGTTGAGGTCATTGATAAATAGTCTACAGTACTACTGCCAAGCTATAGGTGTACCTACCATAGGAGTCCGCTCGAAGCCTACCATTGACTATGTACATACCCAGCGTGTGACAGAGCTGCAGGAGTTGTGACCTGTTTTTGATGGTTATGTTGTCATAGTTGTGCCTAGGATGGCATATGGGGTAGGGAACGCTGTCACCTCAATGTAGGTGTTTGTCCCCCTGTGTGCTGAGGGTGTCAGGTTCTTGTCCTGTTCTGGCATTTAGGTCACCACAGACTAGTACGTGTCCCTGGGCCTGGAAATGATTGATTTCCCCCTCCAGGATGGAGACGCTGTCTTCATTAAAGTATGGGGATTCTAGTGGGGGGGATATAGGTAACACATAGGAGGACATTTTTCTCTGTTAAGATCATTTCCTTTTGCATTTCTAGATAAATGTAAAATGTTCCTGTTTTGATGAATTTAATGGAGTTTGGTAGGTCTGCTCTATACCAAATTAGCATACCCCTTGAGTCCCTTCCCTGTTTCACACCTGGTAGTTTGGTGGATGGGACTACCAGCTCTCTGTAACCTAGAGGGCAACCAGTGGGTCCGGCTCCTCTATTCCAGGTTTCTTGTTGGATGACAATGTCTGTATTTCCGATTTATTTGATGAAGTCCAGGTTCCTGCTCTTTAGGCCAAAGGCAGATGACCTCAGGCCTTGGATATTCCAGGATGAGATAGTGAAGGCTTTGTGTTCCATAAAGTGTCCAATGTTGTTGGTTGTGTGGTTAGGCCTCAGCCCAATAAGTGTGAGCAGATCCTACTGGCTTGGGCTAGTGTAAGAGTGGGGGTTGGGCCTGTTTGCACACTCACGGCCTGGGTGTATGTGTGACTTCCATGTTGAGGCCCTCTTTGAGGGGGTGGGTTGCATGGGGTGGGCAGGAGGGGCATAGGTCCGTTCTGAGAGGGCCTAAATGGGGTGTGTGCATGGTTGACTTGGGGGGGTGTTGACTGGTTGGGGTGGGGGTGTGTATGTGGTTGGTGGTGTTGTGGTCTGGATGTAGGTCCTCCTGGCGTGTGTCCTCTATGTGTAGGTCTGGTGGGGGTGGAGGGGGTGGGGGTCCCAGCAGGTCTGGGAGAGTCTCGCTGTTCTGGGCGGGGTGTCTATTGATCTGATCTGTCACTTCCTGTGTGAAGTGTGGGGGCTGCGTTTGAGAGCGATGTCCTTTAGAGTCCGGGTGAAGGTGGGCACTACTGCCTTGTATAGGTGGACCTGGTCATAGAGGCTGTTCAAGTCCAGGGTGGTGTGGTGCGCCAGGAAAACATTTGGTTTTGAGGCACAGTCATGGGAAATACTTGCGTTTACCCACTGTTATGTTTGCAGGGTGGAAGTCTTTTTGTGGTAGCAGGGTGGAGATAACCACTTGTGCGTTGGGGAAAGTAGAAGAAGCTTTTTCAATCATTCCGTTCAGTGTTGTGGCCACCCTTTCCTGCTGTGTTCTCTGGTCGTTTGTGCCTGTGTGTATTATTATGTGGCTAGGTGAACCTAGTTGGTCCTCAGACAGAAGGTCTAGGGCGTGCTGGGTGTTTGGACACCAGAGTTTAGACACACTGTGTTTGGGGAAAAGTTTTTTTCTTGTGTACATTTCCCATTTGAGTCCATAAGGAGAACAATCTGTGTCTTGTGTATGTCCTCAGGTTGTCAGGAAGGCTATCAGGGTGGCTGACAGGGGGGGGGGGTGCTCAGAGGGGGTGAGATGCCCATGGGCTTGGGGTTCTTCATTTGTCTGTCCTGCTGTGATGTGAATGCTATGGTCAGGGTCTGGTGTGGACTGTTGTGCTGTGCTGTCGAGACTTTTGGCGGGAGCTGAGGTGGGCTGTTCTGCTGGCTTCTCTGCGGGGGTGGCCACCTCTCTAGTGGGTTGTTCTCTGTCACACGCCATCCCCCTCACCCTCTCCTCCAGCAGTCTGATCCTCTCCTCTAGTGCTCTGCTATTCTCCTGCTCTTGCTTTTAATATTGTTGAAGTTGTCTCACCACAGTCCAGAGTGCAGATAGGTCTCTCTCCACCTCCATCTCTCCGGGTTTGGTTAAGGGGGTGTTGTTGTGCTGGACTGTTGTCTGGGTCTGTGCTGACTGGAGTGTAAACCCCTGCTGTTTCAGCTCCACCTGTCTTACTTCCAGCTGGGGGAATGTATCCTTCAATGAGGGGGTAGTACTCTGTGCTGGGAGGTTGACTTGCCACTTGGGGTTGCTCATCTGTTGGGTTACAGTGCCGTGCGAAAGTATTCGGCCCCCTTGAACTTTGCGAACTTTTGCCACATTTCAGGCTTCAAACATAAAGATATAAAACTGTATTTTTTTGTGAAGAATCAACAACAAGTGGGACACAATCACGAAGTGGAACGACATTTATTGGATATTTCAAACTTTTTTAACAAATCAAAAACTGAAAAATTGGGCGTGGAAAATTATTCAGCCCCTTTACTTTCAGTGCAGCAAACTCTCTCCAGAAGTTCAGTGAGGATCTCTGAATGATCCAATGTTGACCTAAATGACTAATAATGATAAATACAATCCACCTGTGTGTAATCAAGTCTCCGTATAAATGCACCTGCACTGTGATAGTCTCAGAGGTCCGTTAAAAGCGCAGAGAGCATCATGAAGAACAAGGAACACACCAGGCAGGTCCGAGATACTGTTGTGAAGAAGTTTAAAGCCGGATTTGGATACAAAAAGATTTCCCAAGCTTTAAACATCCCAAGGAGCACTGTGCAAGCGATAATATTGAAATGGAAGGAGTATCAGACCACTGCAAATCTACCAAGACCTGGCCATCCCTCTAAACTTTCAGCTCATACAAGGAGAAGACTGATCAGAGATGCAGCCAAGAGGCCCATGATCACTCTGGATGAACTGCAGAGATCTACAGCTGAGGTGGGAGACTCTGTCCATAGGACAACAATCAGTCGTATATTGCACAAATCTGGCCTTTATGGAAGAGTGGCAAGATATCCATAAAAGGTGTCGTTTAAAGTTTGCCACAAGCCACCTGGGAGACACACCAAACATGTGGAAGAAGGTGCTCTGGTCAGATGAAACCAAAATTGAACTTTTTGGCAACAATGCAAAATGTTATGTTTGGCGTAAAAGCAACACAGCTCATCACCCTGAACACACCATCCCCACTGTCAAACATGGTGGTGGCAGCATCATGGTTTGGGCCTGCTTTTCTTCAGCAGGGACAGGGAAGATGGTTAAAATTGATGGGAAGATGGATGGAGCCAAATACAGGACCATTCTGGAAGAAAACCTGATGGAGTCTGCAAAAGACCTGAGACTGGGACGGAGATTTGTCTTCCAACAAGACAATGATCCAAAACATAAAGCAAAATCTACAATGGAATGGTTCAAAAATAAACATATCCAGGTGTTAGAATGGCCAAGTCAAAGTCCAGACCTGAATCCAATCGAGAATCTGTGGAAAGAACTGAAAACTGCTGTTCACAAATGCTCTCCATCCAACCTCACTGAGCTCGAGCTGTTTTGCAAGGAGGAATGGGAAAAAATGTCAGTCTCTCGATGTGCAAAACTGATGGAGACATACCCCAAGCGACTTACAGCTGTAATCGCAGCAAAAGGTGGCGCTACAAAGTATTAACTTAAGGGGGCTGAATATTTTTTTACGGCCAATTTTTCAGTTTTTGATTTGTTAAAAAAGTTTGAAATATCCAATAAATGTCGTTCCACTTCATGATTGTGTCCCACTTGTTGTTGATTCTTCACAAAAAAATACAGTTTTATATCTTTATGTTTGAAGCCTGAAATGTGGCAAAAGGTCGCAAAGTTCAAGGGGGCCGAATACTTTCGCAAGGCACTGTATGTATTGAAGAGGTCTGGTCTGACCCGCTCGGGGTGGGGGTATCTTCCTCAAGGGAGAGCTTCTCCTGTTGGGCTAATTCTTTGATTAGGTGAAACAGAGGAGTAGTGTGCTAATATAGCACCGTGCCATGCCAGGGGATAGTTTGTGTGGAAGATGAGGTTGCTGATGTTCCCATTTTTATAATAGTCAGCAAAAAGTGTCTCTTGATTTTCTATAAGGAACTTCATTTTGTGATCTTTTCTTGCCTTATCATTCTTTACATACACAGGGTACTGTAATTTTAATTTTAATTATTTTAATTACCTCTGAACAGCGGGAGGCAGCTTCTAAGGCCTCTCCATTTGGTTGGAGTAGACTGTGCGACTCTCCTGCCATTGTTGGGCTAAAGGGCTTTGACACCACTCACTTGACCCGTCAGTGCTAATTGAAGTTGTATCAAGCTTGGCAGCCTTCATTTAGCATTCAGTCCTTATAAAGTAATGTAATGTATTTTCTTCTTGGCTTTTGGAAATAAAATATAGCTTCAGACTAAACATTACTCACTCAGTTCCAGGTTGGATGGTGTTTTCAGGTTTCTGTTGTTTTCCAGAGCATTTGCTGTATAGCGTTGGAATAATAATCTTTGGTAGTTGTAAACCTTCCAGGTGATTCTGTAATTCCGTCCAAAATCAGGTTGTAGGTTTTGAGTTTTGATTTGGAGTGAAGGTTATGTTGTAGAGGGTAGCATCCTGTATATGTTCCTGACAAAAAATCCAAGTTTATCTAACTCTAAATCTATCTTTTTTTAAGAACATTCTGAAAAATGCAGGAGCTCATCTGATCATGACCCCTCTCTCTCTCTACGTCTTCTGTCTAGCTTCTCTTTTTCTCTCCTCTCTGCTACCTCTGTCTTCCTCTCTCTTCATTTCTCCTCTCTACCTCTCTCTTCGCATCTCCTCTCTACCTCTCTCTTCCTATCTCCTCTCTACCTCTCTCTTCCTATCTCCTCTCTACCTCTCTCTTCCTACCTCCTCTCTACCTCTCTCTTCCTATCTCCTCTCTACCTCTCTTACCCATCTCCTCTCTACCTCTCTCTTCCTATCTCCTCTCTACCTCACTCTTCCTATCACCTCTCTACCTCTCGCTTCCTATCACCTCTCTACCTCTCTCTTCCTACCTCCTCTCTACCTCTCTCTTCCTACCTCCTCTCTTCCTCTCTCTTCCTACCTCCTCTCTTCCTATCTCCTATCTACCTCTCTTCCTATCTCCTATCTACCTCTCTTCCTATCTCCTATCTACCTCTCTTCCTATCTCCTATCTACCTCTCTCTTCCTATCTCCTATCTACCTCTCTCTTCCTATCTCCTATCTACCTCTCTCTTCCTATCTCCTCTCTACCTCACTCTTCCTATCTCCTCTCTACCTCACTCTTCCTATCTCCTCACTACCTGACTCTTCCTATCTCCTCTCTACCTCTCTCTTCCTATCTCCTATCTACCTCTCTCTTCCTATCTCCTATCTACCTCTCTTCCTATCTCCTATCTACCTCTCTTCCTATCTCCTATCTACCTATCTCCTATCTACCTCTCTCTCTTCCTCTCTCCATCTCTCTGTATCTGCAGGAGCCAATCCAGAGGAACTACTGAGAGTATAAAGTAGTGGTGAGTGAGGAGCATTACCTGGTGTTTCTGTTCAGGTAAGATAGTCACACCCTGATACCTCTCCTTTAATTAGACTCTGGAGTGGAGGAGGGGAAACAACATATGGAGACAGACTGAAGGAGACAGAGAGAGAGGGAGAGGGAGAGAGAAAGGGAGAGGGAGAGAGAAGGGGAGAGAGAAGAGTGTCTGACAGTGAAGAGAGAGATCAGAGGGAAAGAACGATGGAGAAAGTGACAGTGTGGCGTACACAGGTGTCTCTACAGAACAGTGGACTAGACGAGCGTGGAATGGCTGCTACACATTGTGCTGTAGCGTGTGCTTGTGTGTGTGTGGCATATGCAGCTATGTGGAATGGCTGGTTGTAATGACTCATTAACGGTGTTAGAGGCAGCTGTCCCAGATAAACACACACTTTCTGCGGTCTGTCTGTCCATGTAAACTCCTAAAAACACAATCAACTACAATTCCTATGACCCTCCTTACTTCTGGTGACCACGCCCTCCAGCCTAATGATGTTGGGGTCATCGAACTGTCCCATGATGCTGGCCTCTCGGAGGAAGTCCCGCCTCTGGCGCTCCACGTAGCCGCCTTTCAGCGTCTTTATCGCCACAGCGATTTCCCTCTTCCCCAGTGTCCGCAGACGACCGCTACACACCTCCCCGAACTCACCTGGAATACACACACACACACACAATATCAAACCACTGGAGGGCAGTGTTGCAGTACAGAGACAACTCCACAACACGTTTAACTCTGAATTATTCAACTCTCTAAAATGTCTCTTTGCTCCTTCTGAACTATCAGCCTACAATCAATCCATAGTCTCTCCTCTGCTCTCTAAAGCTCTAACAACTTTCATATCCCCCACTGTGTTTGTGTATGTGTGTGTGTGTTAGATTGTTATATTGAGCAGAGAGAATGTAGTCTTAAATCAAGTGCTGGGAGGGGAAGCACAAGCCCCCCACTGTATAGAAGATATAATTAACTTCCTTTCTTTAAAATGAAAACAGATTGCTTCATATGGCTCATTATGGCATATTACACCCAGATGCCAGATCTTCTCACATCCACTACGGTATATATATAGAGCATACTGTGCAAATCTAAAGGAGCTTCTGTAATGAGTACTGAATATATATATATATTGTTGCCATAATTTACCTTGTTCTTTCCATGCCAATGAAGCTTGACGAATTGAATGGATAATTGAGGATAGAGTGCCCACCTGCTCCGATGACTCTTTCTATGCGGATCCGGGTTGGGTCAATCTCTTTGGCAAACTCATGGACAGCCTGAGTAGGATCCTCATAGGTGTCCGGATCTACATAGGTCTTTACCCCTGGATACGGGAGGGCTGAGAAGAAGAGAGGAGAGACTGGGTTCTGCCTTTGGTAACTTTGCTACCTGCTGTTTTATGCCTCATCTTTGTTAATAACCTCTAGTCTCCATCTCCAAACAGAACAATCAATGGTCATGCAAAACAGAGCTCTAGCATCAGCCTGAAGACACAATCAACCTCAAACATCCACTTCTGGATGAAACACAACTCTGAAGGTCGGAGCGATAAGTCAAGATATCAGTGGAGAGAGAGGAGGAATAAACAGGAAAGAACAGAGAGAAAGAGGAGGAGAGAGGAGAGAAGGAGGACGAGAAGAGAGAGTGTCCTCTCTGTCCTCCACTGATGAGGACAAGGATAGCTCTGAAACACAGAGACAGTCTGTATGGAGTCAAGCCTATCTGTTGACAGAAAGAGAGAGGGGACAGACACATAGGGCAGTAAGAGGCCCTGTCAGATGGACTCTCTCTCTCAGAACTCATCTTGCTGTTTGTCTGTCCCTCTATCACTGCCCCCTTCCTATATCCTATCTCCTTCTGAGTCATTTCCCTCTGTTCCTTTCTCCCCCTCTCGCTCATCTCAGAGATAAAACACAGTGGATGTGGGGAAAAAGAGAGACAGAGAGGTAGAGGAGAGGCAGAGCTATAACTAGATTCAGCCAAAAGGTAAGACACAGATGACTTGAAATGGATTTTGAAGAGGAAGCGAGCAGGAGAGGATGGAGGGGGAGAGAGATGGAGAGAGAGCGAAGGAGGGAGGGAGCGAGGGAGGTGGGGGTGTTTCAGAACCTTTTGTTCTGTGGATTTGTTTAAAGTTGGCAATGTATCACTCCTACTGACACCCCTCCCCTCCCCCTCTGTCTGTGTTGTAAAACTGAGAGAGGGTGTTACCAATCTCTCAAAGTCTGCTACGGCCAGGGGTTAGGGACACACTTCATCCACATTTACATCTAAACTAATGGAGGCTTGAGAATGGCAGACATGGTTAGAATTGATTGTATGCAAATTGTCCACACAGTGTTTCTTTCCAGGATAGTTCTCTTTAGCATGAAATGGACAGAGAAGCTCAATATGGTACAGTGTTACTGTGGGAATTTTATTTTTAAGCTTTAAGTCTCGCCACAGTTTAGCCATTTATCTTTCAACAAAACACTCACAGGAGGCGGAAATAATAAAATGAAATGCGTCTGTTCACCTGAATTGGTAAAATTGGGTGTGAAGTGATGTGAGTCAGAAAGAGAGAGGCAGAGAGAAAGACGAGTAGAGAAGGAGAGTAGAAACAGAAGTCCTACCATGTCCGTTCTGATAGTTGGTCCTCCTCTTGTCGTCTGAGCTCATCTTGGATTTGATGTACCACTGACACCTGGGAGACACAATGACACGTTGTCCTTTAAAACAAGGAACACCAGATGCTGAAGGAGTTCACCTTGTCCAGAGAGAGGAACTACTAAACCAAACGGAGTATCTAGTGGTCTTGTTGGAGAACATTTTCTCTGAGAAACTTGGATCAACACATTTCTATTGCACTTTCACCAGAGCAGTCATGTGTAACATGGAATGTGTTTGGGTGTGTGTGACTTTTAAATGTGTTTGCATGTGTGTTTGTGTGTGTGTGTGTGAGAGACTTGGAATGTGTTTGGGTGTTTGTGTGTGTGTGTGTGTGTGTGTGTGTGTGTACACTTGGAATTTGTTTGTGTGTGACTTGGAATGTGTTTCTGCGTGTGTGTGACTTGGAATGTGTTTGTGTGACTTTGGATGTGTTTGGGTGTGTGTTTGATTGATCACTGCTCCTCATACACTCACCAAACACTTAGACACTGCTCTCTAGAAGAGCCCATCCTCTCACACACACACACACACACACACACACAAACACACAGTGTGGAGAGGATCACAGGTTCACACTCCAGCCAGTCAACTTCATTAGCTTTATCATGCTGGATGAACAGGAAGTAATTAACATCTAGTCTACAGATCTACAGGAGTGAGAGGGGGAGAGACAGGGAGAGAGAGAGGTAGGGTTGATCTATAGTGGTGATTAGATAATTAAGTAGACTATTAACAGACACAGAGGGTGTAGCTGTGGCTGCCATGCCCCTAGGCAGGCTGGGAGAGGAGGATGGGGGAGAGAGAGAAAGTGATAGAGACAGAAGAGGTGAGTTAGTGCTGGCACCAGTCTGATAACTACATAAAAGAGCGAGAGAAACAGAGAGTAAGAGAGGGAGGATACAGCCCCCTCCATGAGCCATTTCACATGTAATAATCATATCAGCACAAATACACACAGACACACAGAAACACACATAGACACACACAGAGACACACACATACAGACAGACACAGACACACACACATACAGACAGACACACAGAGGTATGTGTGTGGTATATTTAGTCCAACAGGATGGCTTAGTTCAGAGGCGAGCTAAGAATAGGAGAGGAGAAGAGAGAATCAGGGGCTAGGTTAGACAGTTTTGAGGAGAAGAGAGGAGGGACAGAAAGGAGGACAGAGAGGGGGACAGTGATTGCAGTCTTTAGAAATAGACAGGGGTCTTGGCTGAAAAGTGAAAGTTCTCCATTGTCCACAACTTTGACATTAAGAAGGTTTAAATGATGCTGATTGGATTTAGACAGAGGGCAAAGCAATCAGAGCACTCATTACAGAGAGAGGAGGGGTCAGTGTGGGAGTACACAAGCCTGAGTGTTAGTGTTAGTGTGTGCGTGTGTGTGTGTGACCATGGTTTCTCCATAGAGGCAAGCCCAACCAGATCCAGATTGCCAGATCAGAGGGACTATCAAAGTGCTGGATATCTGTGGGTTGCCAGGTTGGGATCCTGCTGTGAGGTCTGAGGCCTGGACATTGACAGAGAAGAAATCACAGCAGAGATAGGAGAGGAGAGAAGAGGAGGAAAGAAGAGGAGGAAGAAGAGTGGAGACGAAATGAGTAAGAGACAAGATTTGTATTTATTTGATTTCACCAGGTGGGCCAGTTGAGAACAAGTTCTCATTTACAACTGTGACCTGGTCAAGATAAAGCAAAGCAGTGCGACAAAAACAACAACACAGAGTTACACATGGGATAAACAAATGTACAGTCAACAACACAATAGAAAATCTGTTTTCTGTGTGTGCAAATTAAGTAAGGAGGTAAGGCAATAAATAGGCCATAGTGGCGAAGTAATTACAATTTAGCAATTAACACTGGAGTGATCGATGTGCAGATGAGGATGTGCAAGAAGAAATACTGGTGTGCAAAAGAGCAGAAAAACAAAAACAAATATGGGATGAGGTAGGTAGTTGGTTGGATGGGCTAATTTCAGATGGGCTGTGTACAGCTGCAGCGATCGGTAAGCTGCTCTGACAGCTGATGCTTAAGTTAGTGAGGGAGATATAAGTCTCCAACTTCAGCAATTTTTTGCAATTCGTTCCAGTCATTGGCAGCAGAGAACTGGAAGGAAAGGCGGCCAAAGTAGGTGCTGGCTTTGGGGATGACCAGTAAAATATACCTGCTGTAGTGCGTGCTACGGGTGGGTATTGCTATGGTGACCAGTGAGCTGAGATAAGGCAGAGCTTAACCTAGCAAAAACGTATAAACTCAGCAAAAAAATAAACGCCCCTTTTTCAGAACCCTGTCTTTCAAAGATAATTTGTAAAAATCCAAATAACTTCACAGATCTTCATTGTAAAGTGTTTAAACACTGTTTCCCATGCTTGTTCAATGAACCATAAACAATTAAAGAACATGCACCTGGGGAACGGTCGATAAGTCACTAACAGCTTAACTTCTTCGGGCTAGTGGGCAGTATTTGGAAGTTTGGATGAATGTGGTGCCCAAAGTAAACTTTCTGCTACTCAGGCCCAGAAGCTAGTATATGCATATAATAGTATTGGATAGAAAACACTCTAAAGTTTCCAAAACTGTTAAAATAATGTCTGTGAGTTTAACAGAACAGATATGGCAGGCGAAAACCCGAGGACAAACCATCCAGAAACCGTTTTCCCCCAGCTGGGAAAGGGAATATAAAAGGACGTCCTCCCAGATTGCAGTTCCTAGGGCTTCCACTAGATGTCAACAGTCCTTAGAAAGAGTTTCAGGCTTGTTTTTTGAAAAATGAGCTAGAATTTGTAGTTTTTCTAAGTGGCTACCATTTTGGTTGTAGTGTTTGTAGCGCGTTCAGGTGAGGGCGCGTACTTTGTTATTTATCTCCGGTAATGGTCTCCGGTATTCTCCGTCTTAAATTTCTAATTTATTTACATAATAGAGTACCTGAGGATTGATTAGGAACGTTGTTTGACTTGATTAGAAGATTTTAATTTTGTATGCATTTTGAACGAGGGACACCGGTGGATTACTGAGTCAAGCGTGGCATTGAAACATACTTTTTTGGGGATATAAAGAAGGACTTTATCGAACAAAATGACCATTTGTTATGTAGATGGGAACCTTGTGATTGCAACCTGATGAAGATCTTCAAAGGTAAGTGATTTATTTTATTGCTATTTCTGACTTTTGTGACGCTTCTGTTTGGTTGGAAAATGTATGTAATGCTTTTGTGCACAGGGCGCTGTCCTCAGATAACTGAATGGTGTGCTTTCGCCGTAAAGCCTTTTTGAAATCTGAGATGTGGCTGGAAGTTACGCTTTGAATTGATGTACGACACTTGTATTTTCATGAATGTTTAACATTACGATTTCTGTCATTTGAATTTGGCGCTCTGCAATTTCACCGAATGTTGGCCAGGTGGGACGGTAGTGTCCCAATGATCCGTAAGAAGTTAAGACAGTAGGCAATTAGGGTCACAGTTATGAAAACGTAGGACACTAATTAGGTCTTTCTACTGACTCTGAAAAACACTAAAAGAAAGATGCCCAGGGTCCCTGGAGGTTCCGTCATGGTCTGTGGCGGTGGTCTGTGACATCCTCCTCCGTCATGTGGTACCCTTCCTGCAGGCTCATCTTGACATGACCCTCCAGCATGACAATGCCACCAGCCATACTGCTAGTTCTGTGCGTGATTTCATGCAAGACAATAATGTCAGTGTTCTGCCATGGCCAGCGAAGAGCCCGGATCTCAATCCGATCTCAATTCCCCGCAGAAATGTCTGGGAACTTGCAAGTGCCTTGGAGGAAGAGTGGGGTAACATCTCACAGCAAGAACTGGCAAATCTGGTGCAGTCCATGTGGAGGAGATGCACTGCGGTACTTAATGCAGCTGGTGGCCACACCAGATACTGACTGTTACTTTTGATTTTGACCCCCCTTTGTTCAGGGAAACATTATTCCATTTATGTTCATCACATGTCTGTGGAACTTGTTCAGTTTATGTCTCAGTTGTTGAGTCTTGTTGTTCATACAAATATTTACACATGTTAAGTTTTCTGAAAATAAATGCAGTTGACAGTGAGAGGACATAATTTTTTTTGCTGAGTTTAGATGACCTGGAGCCAGTGGGTTTGGCGACGAATATGTAGCAAGGACCAGCCAACGAGAGCATACAGGTCACAGTGGTGGGTAGTATATGGGGCTTTGGTGACAAAACGGACGGCACTGTGATATACTGCATCCAATTTGCTGAGTAGAGTGTTGGAGGCTATTTTGTAAATGACATTGCCGAAGTCAAGGATCGGTAGGATAGTCAGTTTTACGAGGGTATGTTTGGCAGCTTGAGTGAAGGAGGCTTTGTTGCGAAATAGGAAGCCAATTCTAGATTTAATTTAGGATTGGAGATGCTTAATGTGAGTCTGGAAGGAGAGTTTACAGTCTAGCCAGACACAAAGGTATTTGTAGATGTCCACATATTCTAAGTCAGAACCATCCAGAGTAGTGATGCTAGTCGGGAGGGCGGGTTGGAGCAGTTGGAGGCCACAGAAGGAGTGTTGTATGGCATTGAAGCTCGTCTGGAGGTTTGTTAACACAGTGTCCAAAGAAGGGCCAGATGTATACAGAATGGTGCCATCTGCGTAGAGGTGGATCAAAGAGTCACCCGCAGCAAGAGCGACATAATTGACATATACAGAGGAAAGAGTCGGCCTGAGAATTGAACCCTGTGGCACCTCCATAGAGACTGCCAGAGGTCCGGAAAACAGGCCCTCTGATTTGACACACTGAATTCTATCGGAGAAGTAGTTGGTGAACCAGGCGAGGTAGTCATTCGAGAAACCAAGGCTGTTGAGTCTACTAATACGAATACGGTGATTGACAGAGTCGAAAGCCTTGGCCAGGTCAATTAAGATGGCTGCACAGTACTGTCTTTTATCGGTGGTTATGATATCTGTAAGGACCTTGAGAGAGGCTGATGTGCACCTGTGACCAGCTCGGAATAACGGATTGCATAGCGGAGAAGGTACGGTGGGATTAGAAATGGTCGATTATCTGTTTGTTCACTTGGCTTTCGAAGACTTTAGAAAGGCAGGGCAGGATGGATATAGGTCTGTAACAGTTTGGGTCAAGTGTCTCCCGCTTTGAAGAGGGGGATGACCGCGGCCGCTTTCCAATCTTTTGGAATCTCAGACGATAGGAAAGAGAGGTTGAACAGACTAGTAATAGGGGTTGCAACAATGGCAGTGGATAATTTTAGGAAGAGAGGGTCCAGATTGTCTAGCCCAGCTAATTTGTAGAAATCCAGATTTTGCAGCTCTATCAGTGCAGTGGGCAGCTGGGAGGAGGTGCTCTTATTCTCCATGGACTTTACAGTGTCCCAAAACATTTTGGAAATAGTGCCGCAATATGCCGATTTCTGTTTGAAAAAGCTAGCCTTTGCTTTCCTAACTGACTGTGTATATTGGTTCCTGACTTCCCTGAAAAGTTGCATATCGCGGGGACTATTCGATGCTATTGCAGTGTGCCACAGGATGTTTTTGTGCTGGCAGTCAAGTCTGGAGTGAACCAAGGGCTGTTCTTAGTTCTACATTTTTTGAAAGGGGCATGCTTATTTAAGATGGTGAGGAAAGCACTTTTAAAGAACAACCAGGCATCCTCTATTGATGGGATAAATATCCTTCCAGGATACCCGGGCAAGGTCGATTAGAAAGGCCTGCTCGCAGAAGTGTTTTAGGGAGCGTTTGACAGTGATGTGGGGTGGTTGTTTGACCGCGGACCCATAATGGACGCAGGCAATGAGGCAGTGATCGCTGAGATCTTGATTGAAGACAGAGAGGTGTATTTAGAGGGAAAGTTGGTCAGGATGATATCCATGAGGGTGCCCATGTTTATGGATTTGGGGTTGTACCTGGTAGGTTCATTGATAATTTGTGTGAGATTAAGGGCATCTTTAGAATGTTTAGAAGTTTAGAATGTAGGACGGACGGGGTGTTCAGCATATCCCAATTTAGGTCACCTAACAGTAAACTCTGAGATTACACAGGGGGCAATCAATTCACATATGGTGTCCAGGGAACAGCTGGGAGCTGAGTTTTTGGTGGCTTCCAAAGCCAGGATTCAGACATGGCTAGGACATCAGTGTTGGTGAAGTGTGCTAAAGCAGTGAATAAAACAAACTTAGGGAGGAGGCTTCTGATGTTAACATGCATGAACCCAAGGCTTTTACAATTACAGAAGTCAACAAATGATGGCACCTGGGGACATGCAGGGCCTGGGTTAACCTCTACATCACCAGAGGAACAGAAGAGGAGTAGGATGAGGGTACGGCTAAATGCTATAAGAATTGGTCATCTAGTGTGTTTGGAACAGAGAATAAAAGGAGCAGATTTATGGGCGTGGTAGGATAGATTCAGGGCATAATGTACAGACACGGGCACGGTAGGGTGCGAGTATAGTGGAGGTAAGCCTAGGCATTCAGTGACGATGAGTGAGGTTGCATCTTTGGAGGCGGCAGTTAAGCTAGGTGTGGTCTCTGCATGTGTGGGGGGTGGGACAAAGGGGCTATCTTAGACATGATGAGCAGGACTAGGGGCTCTGCAGTCAAATAAAACAATGAGAGCTGCCCTAAACAACAGTATACAAGGCATATTGACATTAGAGAGAGGCATAAAGCAACCACAGGTGTTGATTGGGAGAGCTAAGACAACAACAGGTAAACAACTAAGACAACAACAGGTAAGACAACAACGGGTAAACAGCTAAGACAACAACAACGGGTGCATGGTGATGAATGGGCAGAGCGGGTCAGTTAGCTCCACACAGGGCCTGAGTTCGAGGCTGGAGCAGATAGATAAACAAAATGAAGTACAGTGTTAATGAACAGTCCAGCGGCCATCAGGTGTGTAGCCGAGTGGTCATAGGGTCCAATGAGCAGCAATAGATGAAACAGGGAGCCGTTCGGTAGTCGTTACTACGCTAGGCGAGCAGGAGAAAAGCTAGCGGGTCGGGGCTAGCAGATAGGTCTTCACCGACATCCACGACGCAGAGGCCGGTTGAGAGCACATCGGCTGAATTACATCAGCAGACCAGTCGTGATGGATCGGTGGGGCTCCGTGTTGACAAGGGTCCAGGCCAATTGGCCAGAGAGGCGTTAGCCACAATAGTCACTCGGTAGCAGCTAGCTAGCTGCGATGATCCAGTGTGATGGTCCAGAGCATGTGGCAGAAATTCAGAAATGGAAAGAAACAGTCAGATATGCTCAGGGCTGATATAGTGCTGTGCAGACTGGCAGGTATTATCCGGGCTATCAGGGCTAAAGCGGCTGGTGTCTGAGCTAAAAGGTAAAGACCACTAGAAGTGGCTAACAATGACTAAATAGCTAGTAGCTAATTAGCTGACTAGCTGCTGATGGAGGTTCCAGTTATAAGGTCTAAAAAATAGCAGACCCGCACCACATTGGGTGAGACGGGTTGCAGGAAGGTATATTTAATCCGAAAATGGAAAAAAAGAGATTGAAATGTATACAAAAAAACTAAAACTGAATATTTACACGGGACAAAAACAAACACGTCATACTGCTACGCCATCTTGGATACTCGTCTCATCTCTTTAGATGAGAGAAGAATTGACTGTAGCCCCGCCAGTGATGGGGTCAGTGTGTTGATTAAAGCTCCTTTATCAGACCTGTCTAGCACCACTATCACTGAATCACTGGCTTTGAAAACACACAAAGACTGAACGCACACACAGACAGACACAAACTATTTTTCAAAGGTGTTCTCAAAAAAGGGTGTAAAGGATAGTGCTGTGGCTTTAAAGGCTATTCACGAACACTCACGCTCAAAAACACAAACACGCACGCACACACACACACACACACACACACACACACACACACACACACACACACACACACACACACACACACACACACACACACACACACACACACACACACACACACACACACACACACACACACACACACACACACACACACACACACACACACACACACACCACCTTTCAATATCAAACCCTGCCCAGAGCTTTAATCTAAAAGTCAATGTAATTCAACCTACTCTCTACCCTAATATCCACTGAGTCATTACTACATGCTGAAGCCAGTGTTTCCACTGATAAAAGAGGAGAGAATGAGGAGAGGATGAGGAGAGGATGAGGAGAGGATGAGGAGAGAATGAGGAGAGAATGAGGAGAGAATGAGGAGAGGATGAGGAGAGAATGAGGAGAGAATGAGGAGAGGATGAGGAGAGAATGAGGAGAGGATGAGGAGAGAATGAGGAGAGAATGAGGAGAGGATGAGGAGAGAATGAGGAGAGAATGAGGAGAGGATAAGGAGAGAATGAGGAGAGGATGAGGAGAGGATGAGGAGAGAATGAGGAGAGAATGAGGAGAGAATGATGAGAGGATGAGGAGAGAATGAGGAAAGGATGAGGAGAGAATGAGGAGAGGATGAGGAGAGGATGAGGAGAGAATGAGGAGAGAATGAGGAGAGAATGATGAGAGGATGAGGAGAGAATGAGGAAAGGATGAGGAGAGAATGAGGAGAGAATGAGGAGAGAATGAGGAGAGAATGAGGAGAGGATGAGAGGAGAAAGTGCAAAGAGACAAAAGAGAGAGGAGCATAGACAGAATGATGAGAGGACAGAGAGGGATCAGAGAGTGAGGAAAGAGAGGGATGAGTGTTGAAAGATAACCCTGAAGTAGAAGTGAAGAGCAGCAGTGTGGGTTTAGAGTACAGAGATAGGCCCACCCCTACACAGGCTGGACGGTCACCTATACATAGACAGATACACACATGAGGATTGAGGGACAATCCTGGTTCAACTGGTTCCTGTTTGATGCTACTTATCTAAATTCACAGTGCCTCCCTTATTTAGAAAGCTTTTCAGAACAGACTTAACACCTACATAGACTGGAAGGTCATCTCAAAGGTTTCATCACATCCTACTTTTAATTGTTCTTTGGGTACTTTTCAAACTTTTTAAAATGAAGTGTGAAATGCCATTGTATTACTGTATGTAGGCCTCTCAGTACAGAGGGAGCTGTCCACAGTAGTGTGGTGCTGAACTTTTCTACAGCCCTGTCAGTGCTACTGAAGACTACTACATCTCGTTATTTTAATACTTGAATATTTGATGAGGGGTGTTGACGTCAACCGCCTGCATTCAATGGAGAGAGATGCTATGCTTCTAGCCTCATGTCATCAAATCAAATCAAATTTATTTATATAGCCCTTCGTACATCAGCTGATATCTCAAAGTGCTGTACAGAAACCCAGCCTAAAACCCCAAACAGCAAGCAATGCAGGTGTAGAAGCACGGTGGCTAGGAAAAACTCCCTAGTATTCACACATGTCATGAATACTGTATGCATAGGCATCTCAAGACAACTTCGATAACTCCTCAAATTTGCCGGGATGTCATGTGTCCTACTTATATCAGTACACTCATAGCAACCTAAGCACTCCAAAAAATGTATTTGATCAAATAAACCTACGTAGCAAATAAGTCATTACATTTTTTGCTGACAAAATTCGACACTCTCTCATTGACCTCTACTGTATATAAAAACTCCTCCCTTGGTGAGTGAAAGAAACAGAATAACGCCACCTGCTCGAGAAGTTATCCCTCTCGCTTCGCCTTTTCCTTTCGGGTGCTGTCCGTGGTGCTGAACGTTCCATGGTGCTGAACTATCCTACAGCCCTGTCAATACTCCTGAAGACACCTTTAGTGCTGTCCATGGTGCTGAACTATCCTATAGCCACCTCAGTGCTCCAGAAGTCACATAATTTAGTGCTGTCCATGGTGCTGAGCTGTCCATGGTGCTGAGCTGTCCATGGTGCTGAACTATCCTACAGCCCTGACAATGCTCCTGAAGACACCTTTAGTGCTGGCCATGGTGCTGAACTATCCTACAGCCCTATCTGTAGTGCTGACCTACTAGTCCCTTGGGACATCTCCCAAGAACCTAAGTGTGTGTGTGTGTCTTACCGTCCGGTGATGAGGAAGAAGAGGGTGAGGATGATGAGGAGAGTGAAGCCTCCCACGGCTGCCGTGACGATCACCAACACCTGACCCTGGTCTGACGCCATGTCCGACGCTACGGGGAGGGGACAAATCAATTGATTGATTATTATCTGGACGTATTAAGTGATTTACAGTATAGACATACAGCCATATCACTGGAAGAGAGATGCCATCACAAAAACAAGATACATTCACATGATTAAGTCAGAAGAAAGTCATAAGACAATAACTATACCACTTTTAAAACATCTTTATCAAATCAGACTGAGGAGAGAAAAGCACTTTTATTAGTAATAATTGATATTGTTAGTATTAATTAATTTGAAATGAATATGGAGAGATTGATGAACTCTTGGTCTGAAAGACAACCATTCTATTTTAAAAGGAATCATTCATATGCTTGGTGCCATTTCATTAATATTATTCATTCATGAAATTGTGATTTAGTCTCTGATCATTTGCCAAAATTAGCCACATTTGATATTCATTATTTTCCCTTCTCTCTGTTTCTTCACAGGGCTAACGAATCCCACATAATTGAAAGATGATTGCTATTAGCAAAATGTATTTCTACAAAATTTGACACTTAATGAATATGAATTGGAGACCAGGATGCGTAGCCCCCAACCCAGACGTGACAGCATTTGTGTGCCCGCAAGTATGCGTGGATGTGTGAGGATCGGTGCCAATATGTTTGTAAGTGTGTGTGTGTACGCTTGAATGTGTGAAGGTCGGAATGTGTGTGTGTGTGCGAGAGTGTATATGTAGCTGGGGTCTGGACAGAGATAATTGCCAGTCAGACGGGGAGAGAGGAACACAGCTGATCAGAGGGGTAGATGACTTCACAGGACGGTTCTCCTGACCAGGAGTTCACACACACTCTGAAGCCTAACTAAGCAGTCAGGCCGGATTGACGCTAATGAGACCGAGGCCTGTGTGGATGTGTGTGAAAGGGTTGAATCTAAAGGGCTGTCATGACTGTCATGCCTTTGGAAAGTACTCAAGACCACTTGAGTTTTTCCACATTTTGTTACGTTACAGCCTTTTTCTAAAATGTATTAAACACTTTTTCCCTCATCAGTCTACACACACATACCCCATAATGACAAAGCAAAAACGTTTTTTTTAGAAAATGTAGCAATTTATTTTTTACCCCGGAAATAACACATTTCCATAAGTATTCAGACCCTTTACTCAGTACTTTGTTGAAGCACCTTTGGCAGCGATTACAGCCTCGAGTCTTCTTGGGTATGACGCTACAAACTTGGCACACCTGTATTTGTGAAGCTTCTCCCATTCTTCTCTGCAGATCCTCTCAAGCTCTGTCAGTTTGGACGGGGAGCGTCGCTGCACAGCTATGTCCAGGTCTCTCCAGAGAGGTTTGATCAGGTTGAAGTCCGAGCTCTGGCTGGGCCACTCAAGGACATTCAGAGACTTGTCCCGAAGCCACTTCTGTGTTATCTTGGCTGTGTGCTTAGGGTCGTTGTCCTGTTGAACCTGATGAACCTTCGCCCTAGACTGAGGTCCTGAACTCTCTTGATCAGGTTTTCATCAAGGATCTCTGTACATTGCTCCGTTCATCTTTCCCTCGATCCTGACTAGTCTCCCAGTCCCTGCTGCTGAAAAACAATCCCACAGCATGATGCTGCCACCACCAAACTTCAACGTAGGAATGGTGCTGCAGAGATGGTTGTCCTTCTGGATGGTTCTCCCAACTCAGAGTGACCATCGGGTTCTTGGTCACCTCCCTGACCAAGGCCCTTCTCCCCCGATTGCTCAGTTTGTCCTGGCGGCTAGCTCTAGGCTGAGTCTTGGTGGTTCCAGACTTCTTCCATTTAAGAATGATGGAGGCCACTGTGTTCTTGGTGACCTTCAATGCTGCAGACATTTTTTGGTACCCTTCTCCAGATCTGTGCCTCAACACAATCCTGTCTTGGCGTTCTACGGACAATTCCTTTGACCTCATGGCTTGGTTTTTGCTCTGCCATACACTGTCAACTGTGGGACCTTATATAGAAAGGTGTGTGCCTTTCCAAATCATGTCCAATCAATTGAATTTACCACAGATGGACACCAATCAAGTTGTAAAAACATAAAGCATTATCAATTGAAACAGGATGCATCTGAGCTCAATTTCGAGTGTCAAAGCAAAAGGTCTGAATACTTATGTAAATAAGGTATTTCTGTTTTTATTTTTTATAAAGTAGCAAACATTTCTAAAAACCTGTTTTTGCTTTTCATTATGGGGTGGTGTGTGTGTAGATTGATGAGGATGTTTCATTTATTTAATCCATTTTAGAATAAGGCTGTCACGTAACAACATGTGGAAAAAGTCAAGGGCTCTGAATACTTTCAGAAGGCACTGTAGATGGGGAAGGAAGAGGTTAGATAGGAGGAGAGGCAGAACAGGTATGGAGAGGGCGGGGACAAGCAGAAAGGGAGGGATACAGGGGAGAGAAGAGAGGGAGGTAAGGAGGGGAGGGAGGGAGAGGGTATTTTCTCCTTGATTAAAGGGCAGAACAAAGGCAGGCCAGGACTGTCTGATCCACTAGATAAAGAAAGCTCTTCAGCTAGATAGATGAGGGGGGAAAGAGGAGGAGAGGAGGAGGAGATAGGAGACACCACTGAGGCCAGATCAGAGTGGACTGGTGCTGACCGACCAGTATAGAGAACCTACACCTCTATATTTCTACTGCTTGAGTTCTGGCACCTCTAAGATAAAAACCCTGGTACAGTAAAAATGAACCCCTTTAAGAACTGACCAAGTATATAGGACAGAACCACAAACACAGGTCTGTATGTTAGTATTCAGCATGGCTTTATTATCCCCGTGGGAACACTTTGGTTGTGGTTCTGTGTATACATAAAAACACACAATAAAGCATAGAAAAGGACATACACAGACAATAAAATACAGGTAGAAAAGTGCATGAGCGATCAATGACTCATCTGTACACCCTATACATCAGTACACTCTGTCAACTTCAATGTCAGCTGTAAAGCCTCTCTAAAAGGCAATATAAATACAAACAACATCACCAAGTTCATGGATTTATCTTTTCATTGATTACATCTAGGGTTAAGTGTTAGGGGTCATGAAACAGACAGAGTGGGCGGTATGAGGTACTCACTGTCGTCCGTGGTCTCATACTCGTATTTGGGGCTGTAGGCGCTGTGTCCAGCGGAGGTGCGTGTTCTCAGGCTGAAGACGTAGCAGGTGGAGGGCTTTAACCCTGTGATGATCACACTGGGGGCTTTGGTCCGCGTCGACGAGTAGCTCAACTCCTCATGTTCCTTCTCGTAGTACTTGACCTCATAGTCGACCACCAGGAGGGAGATCTGTTCTGGCTCCAGCCACGACAGGGCAATGCTGTTCTGAGATGCCCAGTCCTTCTTCAGCATGCCCACCATAAAGGGACCTGGAGGGGACAATCAGAGAGAATATTAGAGGTCAGGTATTCAACTACTAACATCAAATCAAATTTTATTGGTCACATACACGTGTATAACAGATGTTATTGTGGGTGTAGCGAACATTCTTGTGCTTCTAGTTCCAACAAGTGCAGCAATATCTAACAAGTAATATCTAACAAGTCCACAACATATACCCAATACACACAAATCTAAGTAAAGGAATGGAATTAAGAATATATAAATATACTGTACGTCCCCCAAAAATTCTTGCCTAAAACGATGTAAGGAATAATACATAAAAAACGAAATACTGCAAAGTTTCCTCAGAACGCGAAGCGAGGCAGCCCTCTCTGTTGGTGCCATCTTTCCATTTAATCTGAGTAGTGATGGAAGGCTGACACCAGCTTCTGATTATATGCTTCATCATTTTACAGGAAAGGCTTTGCTTTCCTAGAGATAAGCCTGGAGCATCCAATTATCTTAATAGCAAATATTAGGGGTTTTACGGTCATACTAGCGTCTGTGGATCCTCCAGTGACAACAGGTCTACCTGGGAGGTTAGGTTAGTTAGCTGTGTTGATATAAATCATATTAGTCGTGTGTTGATTACATTAGTGCTGAGTAAATATTGTCCCAGGGCTTGACTACAGCCACCGGCAGGTGATATCAGCCTCTCACTAATTAATATCCTATTAACTCAACATGGTAAACAGTTCGCTAAGATTTATCTACATAAATACCGGTGTTATTAAAACCTTTCAAAATAGATGGTGAACACTTTCTTTTTAGGGATGTCAAACTGTACTGTGTAACGGCCAAGGTAGGGGGTAGGTTATGACGGCAAGAAGATTTCAAATAGGTGCAGGATTTATTGGAAAAAAGGAGCAGAGAGTAATCATCAATCATTAGAAGAAAGACACTTTAAGTGGCTTTAGTCAGCCCTGACTTGACATAGAATACCATACACACCTTGTCCCCTCCTTCTCATCCCAAAAGCGGAAACAAACTGATTTAGATACCCTATGTGGTGGGAAGCCAGTGGAATATACTATCCCCCATTTATAAACAAGTGGTGTCAGGTAGGCCTTAATAGCATGTTATCGCCCACATTTGCCTTACATTACCATGCGGGCACAAAATGACTCAATACAGGAATGTGAGCCTGAAAAATGACAAGTAAATATCAGTAAAGGAAAACAGGACAATAAAAACTATTATGAGAATTACAAACTCTTCTCAAAAGTGAACTAACCTGTACCCACAGTGTGATGATTAAAACTCCTCTGTTTATTTCAGCTCCATCAGTAACTGGACTGATGGATGTTTCCTACAGTCATATCACCTTCGTGTCGGCAGTTTAGTGCTGTGAGCTTAAACTAATTCTGCCTCCTGATCTATTTCAATGCTTGGTTTGTTCTTAATAATGAAGAATATAATAGCCTTTCAGGCTAGTAAGGCTTCCCAAATGTAAGCTAAAATTGAACAACAACATAATATCATGGCTGATTGAAATTAGCTGATTTATTTTGCATAATGAGTCAGCTGAAAGGTCACTTCATTTTCTCACACACACACACAAAATAATTATCATAACATCGACAGAAACACATACACAAAGCTGACAGCTTATTAGGCTACACATTACTTTACATAGTAGGCTACATGTCACATCATTAATGTTGTGGTATGTGTGCGTTTGTACTTGTGTGTGTATGTTGTTATTTTTGTTCGTGGAAATACCCCATTCATCTCAATGGGGTGTTATCACCCACAAACATGTAGATAAATAACATCTAGGTGAGCAGATGACCCTGTCCACACTAGTGTTGCACGGTATACCGTACCGCGCCTTTTATAAAATGTTTATAAGTTCAGTACACAGTACACTGAACCGGTCCAATAATATCCACTTCACTTTCATTTATGTATTTGTATTTCCCCTTTATTTAACTAAGCACATATCAGGTGTGGCAGCTGTAAATCAGCCAACCGTATCCCATACCAGCCCTCACTTACCTGCTTCTCTACATCCGCTCCTCATGCACATCTATTCCTCTGTCAGTTGTGAAATAGAATTTAGCCTTGATTGCGAGCGAGGATGGAGACCCTGATCAGTCTTCTGTTGTTACATTGGAGCAGTGCACAGAGTGAGCCAGGTTGATACATTGTATATCATTTCATCCCAGATATAACAAAGAGCAGCGTCCAGTCTGAGGCGTTTGTTTGTAAGTTCACTGTCACGCAGCAGTGGGAAAGAGGACAAACGCAGGTATACTTGCAGCTTTACAGCCAAGACAAGGGCTTGTCTCAAACGGCTAAAATATCACTCCTATAACTGGAGCTATCTTTTTTTTCTTCCTGCGCGATTTGGAGTGTATTTGATAGAATTTCACAAACCAAGTCATGGGTCGTTTTAAACTAATCCCGGGTTGCTATTTATTGGTTTGATAACAAACAGTGTTGTTCAGTCATGTTACCTAGCTAGCTAACAACCTGGTAACTTGACAATTGGTTTAGGCACATTTGATTGGCACAGAAAAAGGGTCTGCTACTCATGAGATGTGCTTCAAAGGTAGTATTCATATAGACACAACTATATGAACCAAAATATAAACACAACAGGTAAAGTGTTGGTTTCATGTTTCATGAGCTGGAATAAAAGACCCCAGAAATGTTCCATTCACACAAAAAGCTTATTTCCCTCAAATGTTGTGGACAAAGGTGTTTACATCCCTGTTACTGAGCATTTATCCTTTGCCAAGATAAACAGGTGTGGAATATCAAGAAGCTGAATAAATGCAACTTGTGCTGGGGACAATAAAAGGCCACCATAAAAATGTGCAGTTTTGTTGCACAACACAATGCTACAGATGTGTCAAGTTTTGAGGGAGCAATTGGCATACTGACTGCAGGTATGTCCACCAGAGCTGTTGCCAGAGAATTGAATGTAGATTTTTCTACCATAAGTCCGCCTCCAACGTCATTTTAGAGAATTTGGCAGTACGTCTAACCGGCCTCACAACCTCAGACCAAGTGTAACCACATCAGCCCAGGACCTCCACATCCGGCTTCTTCACCTGCAGGATCATCAGACCAGCCACCAGGGCAGCTGATGAAACTGTGGGTTTGTACAAATGAAGAATTTCTGCACAAACTGTCAGAAACCGTCTCTGCGAAGCTCATCTGCATGCTCATCGTCTTCACCAGGGTCTTGGCCTGACTGCAGTTCGGCTTTGTAACAGACTTCAGTGGACAAATGCTCACTTTCCATGGACACTGGCACGCTGGATGAATCCCAGTTTCAACTGTACTGGGTATATGGCAGACAGCGTGTATGGCGTCGTGTGAACAAGCGGTTTGCTGATGTCAACATTGTGAACAGAGTGCCCTATGGTAGCTGTGGGGTTATGGTATGGGCCGGCATAAACCATGGACAATGAACACAATTGCATTTTATCGATGGCAATTTGAATGCACAGAGATACCATGACGAGATCCTGAGGCCCATTGTCCTGCAATTCATCTGCCTCCATCACCTCAAGTTTCAGCATGATAATGCACAGCGACCATGTCGTAAGGATCTGTACACAATTCCTGGAAGCTGAAAATGTACTAGTTCTTTCATGGCCTGCATACTCACCAGACATGTCACCCATTGAGCATGTTTGGGATGTTCTCGATCGACGTATTCAGACCACTTGACTTTTTCAACATTTTGTTACATTACAGTCTAATTTTTTCCCTCGTCACTCTACACACAACACCCCATAATGACAAAGTTAATTTTTTTTTAGAAATTATTAACACAATTATTTGTAAATAAAAACAGAAATACCTTATTTAAATAAGTATTCAGACTCTTTGCTATGAGATTCGAAATTGAGCTCAGGTGCATTCTATTCCCATTGATCATCATTGAGATGTTTCTACAACTTGATTGGAGTCCACCTGTGGTAGATTCAATTGATTGGACATGATGTGGAAAGGCACAAACCTGTCTATATAAGGTCCCACAGTTGACAGTGCATGTCAGAGCAAAAACCAAGCCATGAGGTCGAAGGAATTGTCTGTAGAGTTCCGAAAAAGAATTGTGTCGAGGCACAGATCTGGGGAAGGGTAATGAGAAATTTCTACAGCATTGAAGCTCCACAAGAACACAGTGGCCTTCAAACTGCCAAACTGAGCAATCGGGGGAGAAGGGTCATGGTCAGGGAGATGGCCAAGAACCCGATTGTCAATCTGACAGAGCTCCAGAGTTCTTCTGTACAGATGGGAGAACCTTCCAGAAGGACAACCATCTCTGCAGAACTCCACCAATCAGGGCTTTATGGTAGAGTGGGCAGATGGAAGGTCAGCTTGGAGTTTGCCAAAAGGCACCTAAAGGACTCTCAGACCATGAGAAATAAGATTCTCTGGTCTGATGAAACCAAAATTGAACTCTTAGGCCTGAATGCCAAGAGTCACGTCTGGAGGAAACCTGACACCATCTCTACGGTGAAGCATGGTGGTGGCAGCATCATGCTGTGGCGATGTTTTTCAGAGGTAGGGAATGGGAGAGTAGTCAGGATCGAGGGAAAGCTGAACGGACCAAAGTACAGAGAGATCCTTGATGAAAACCAGCACCAAAGCGCTGAAGACCTCAGACTGGGGTGAAGGTTCACCTTCCAACAGAACAACGACCCTAAGCACACAGCCAAGATAACGCAGGAGTGGCTTCGGGACAAGTCTCCGAATGTCCTTGAGTGGCCCAGCCAAAGCCCGGACTTGAACCCGATTGAATACCTCTGTAGAGACCTGAGTATAGCTGTGCAGCAACGCTCCCCATCCAAACTGACAGAGCTCGAGAGGATCTGCAGAGAAGAATGGGAGAAACTCTCCAAATACAGGTGTGCCAAACTTGTACTGTCATACCCAAGAACACTCGAGGTTGTAATTGCTGCCAAAGGTGCTTCAACAAAGTACTGAGTAAAGGGTCTGAATACTTATGTATTTGTTTTTGCTTTGTCATTACAGAGTATAGTGTGTAGATTGATGAGGGGGAAAAACGATTGAATCCATTTTTGAATAAGGCTGTAATGCAACAACGTGGTAAAAGTCGATGGGTCTGAATACTTTCTGAATGCACTTTATTTTTTTTCAGTGTCTTTCACTTTCTGGTGCTCTTTACGTTCTGTTTCTGAAGATTAGAAAAGGTTTCATGCAGTGTTTTCCCCTAACTGACACAATGACATGCAGATCATTATGCATGTACACTCCTTCCTCCCATTCCTCCAGGAAAAATCACAGGCCTTTGCAAATATGAGCAAATCAGACATTGCAGCATTATATTATACAGCAAACAGTGTGCAGTTAAAATTAATATGTGTTGTATTGAGTAGAAGTGTGAATTTCAGTGACAGTTTTTTTGTGTAGCTTATGAGCATAATGTTTAGAAAATGGGAACAAGCGTCCGGGAGACAGGGCGAACAGGAAGCTAGGCCACTGAATTTTCCACCCTTGGTATGGTGATACTTGACCTGGTATCGTGTCGTTAGTAAAATGTTGGTAACGTGACAACACTAGTCCACACACACAGACACTGCGCCGAGTGTAACTGCTGTAGCATCTAGCTCAGTTAGGGCGCCAGCATCTGCTGCTAGCATATTGGCCTCTGATAGGGAACAATAAAAACTGCATAAATACAATCTCCCCAGCCTGCATGATTACAATCCCACTCCTACTGTTGCAGAGCAACATGTAACACACACAACATTGGTTTAGGAGAGTTAAGCTGAGACACACTGGTATACTCATGGCAGGGTACGGTGCCCAGTAGAGAGTTGGCAGATATACTGTCGAAAACAACCCTGAAAAAAACGAACTCTCACCTTCAGCTCTCAATACAGATGTAGGATCTTAATTTGATCACCGTGTTGCAGGAGAACTTTCCTGCAACAGGAAATGTACAACATGTAGTGTATTTGAGGTTTCAAAAGGCTTCTGAAGTTTTTTTATTTCCACTTTTCAGACTTTATTTTCCCTTACAAAAAATGTATCAACCCTACAAAAATTCACATTTCTTGTTGCTGGAGGATTATTTTCCTGCTGTAGCAAACTGGCTCAAATTAAAATCTTACATATTTATGAGTGCAAACTGTATAATATTAGCCAGAATATTCATTGTAATTTACACCAGAAACAGCCAAAATACATATTCATATTCATACCCCAAAACGTCTGTTAGGGGGTTGAGGCAAAATTGTGCTTATTGAATTTTCTTATTGAAATTCATGTGCAATGCAACTCTGAACAGGGCTTCAAATGAAGGTGGAACTGAAGAAAGAAGCATTTCTCTCATAGCATTCCTTCTAAGCATTATACCCTATAGCATTTATATCAAAACCCCCAGTGCACAGTACATCTCTCTCTCGGAGGAGGAGGACTGGAAACCCATTATAATTATCGGTCAATTAGAATGGAAGCGACGGATGGATTTTCCAGTCTAGTGTAGTTAAGCTCCCAGTAAACTAATGTAGTCTCATTACAGCAGCTTGACATCTGTATGGTTTTAATGAGCTTGCCTGGCCCCAAGGCCTCCATTAACAGTTTAGAAAATCAATGGCTTCTATATTGATGCTTTAACACGCTTAAACGATATGAGAATGCTAGGTTACTAAGGGAGGGAGAAGAGGGAGAAAGAAAGAAAGAAAGAAAGAAAGAAAGGAAGGAAGGAAGGAAGGAAGGAAAAGAAGACTAATGTGGTTTATGAAAACATGTTTGAGAAAAACAATAACTAGTAGACAAGGACATGTCAAAATGTCTGATTGTTTTGTTGCTACCCTGCCATGATGATGTTTTAGATTCTACTCAGGAAGGAATATGAGAGAGATCACCTTTTGGAGAACACACACACACCAATCTCTGATCTCTTCCTTCACTTATATTTGTTTATGATGCGTTCTGAGTTGCTCTGGAGAGCTGAGAGAGTAAATGACCTTTATTCATACAGGATGTAAGTTCCAGTGGGACCTTAAGTAATCATTAAGACCGTTCTGAGAGTGTGTGGTGTGTGTGTACAGCATATAGTGTGTTAGTGTGTGAGTCTCCCTTAGGCAAGATCACCTCCCACCAGTCTTATAAACCCAACCAAACCTGACCTGGCATCTCGGGAGCCTCTGACCTCATTGACAACTGAGCTCAACACCACTGCATAGTGGGTAGTCTGTAGACAGTGTGGGACATGTGGCGTAAACACAGACACCCTGTGTAACAGTAAAGTGTCTGTAGACTGTAACAGTAAAGAGTCTGTAGAATAACAGTAAAGTGTCTGTAGACTAACAGTAAAGAGTCTGTAGACTAACAGTAAAGTGTTTGTAGACTGTAACAGTAAAGTGTCTGTAGACTGTAACAGTAAAGTGTCTGTAGACTAACAGTAAAGAGTCTGTAGACTAACAGTAAAGTGTCTGTAGACTGTAACAGTAAAGTGTCTGTAGACTGTAACAGTAAAGTGTCTGTAGACTGTAACAGTAAAGTGTCTGTAGACTAACAGTAAAGTGTCTGTAGACTAACAGTAAAGTGTCTGTAGACTAACAGTAAAGTGTCTGTAGACTAACAGTAAAGTGTCTGTAGACTGTAACAGTAAAGTGTCTGTAGACTGTAACAGTAAAGTGTCTGTAGACTAACAGTAAAGTGTCTGTAGACTGTAACAGTAAAGTGTCTGTAGACTAACAGTAATGGGTCTGTAGACTAACAGTAATGTGTCTGTAGACGGTAACAGTAAAGTGTCTGTAGACTGTAACAGTAAAGTGTCTGTAGACTGTAACAGTAAAGTGTCTATAGACTGAAACAGTAAAGTGTCTGTAGACTAACAGTAAAGTGTCTATAGACTGTAACAGTAAAGTGTCTGTAGACTGTAACAGTAAAGTGTCTATAGACTAACAGTAAAGTGTCTGTAGACTGTAACAGTAAAGTGTCTGTAGACTGTATCAGTAAAATGTCTGTAGACTAACAGTAAAGTGTCTATAGACTGTAACAGTAAAGTGTCTGTAGACTAACAGTAAAGTGTCTGTAGACTGTAACAGTAAAGTGTCTGTAGACTAACAGTAAAGTGTCTGTAGACTAACAGTAAAGTGTCTGTAGACTAACAGTAAAGTGTCTATAGACTGTAACAGTAAAGTGTCTGTAGACTGTAACAGTAAAGTGTCTGTAGACTGTAACAGTAAAGTGTCTGTAGACTAACAGTAAAGTGTCTGTAGACTGTA
>NC_034199.2:28304145-28384145 GCF_002021735.2 Oncorhynchus kisutch | reverse complement strand
AGAGCCCCTACCTCACTGCTGCTCCTCTCACCCATAGGACCGCTACCTCACTGCTGCTCCTCTCACCCATAGGACCCCTACCTCACTGCTGCTCCTCTCACCCATAGGACCCCTACCTCACTGCTGCTCCTCTCACCCATAGAGCCCCTACCTCACTGCTGCTCCTCTCACCCATAGAGCCCCTTCCTCACTGCTGCTCCTCTCAGCCATAGAGCCCTACCTCACTGCTGCTCCTCTCACCCATAGAGCCCCTTCCTCACTGCTGTTCCTCTCACCCATAGAGCCCCTACCTCACTGCTGCTCCTCTCACCCATAGAGCCCCTACCTCACTGCTGCTCCTCTCACCCATAGAGCCCCTTCCTCACTGCTGTTCCTCTCACCCATAGAGCCCCTACCTCACTGCTGCTCCTCTCAGCCCTCTTCTCACCCATAGAGCCCCTACCTCACTGCTGCTCCTCTCACCCATAGGACCCCTACCTCACTGCTGCTCCTCTCACCCATAGGACCCCTACCTCACTGCTGCTCCTCTCACCCATAGGACCCCTACCTCACTGCTGCTCCTCTCACCCATAGGACCCCTACCTCACTGCTGCTCCTCTCACCCATAGGACCCCTACCTCACTGCTGCTCCTCTCACCCATAGAGCCCCTACCTCACTGCTGCTCCTCTCACCCATAGGACCCCTACCTCACTGCTGCTCCTCTCACCCATAGAGCCCCTTCCTCACTGCTGCTCCTCTCACCCATAGAGCCCCTACCTCACTGCTGCTCCTCTCAGCCATAGAGCCCTACCTCACTGCTGCTCCTCTCACCCATAGAGCCCCTACCTCACTGCTGCTCCGCTCACCCATAGAGCCCCTTCCTCACTGCTGCTCCTCTCACCCATAGGACCCCTACCTCACTGCTGCTCCTCTCACCCATAGGACCCCTACCTCACTGCTGCTCCTCTCACCCATAGAGCCCCTTCCTCACTGCTGCTCCTCTCACCCATAGAGCCCCTACCTCACTGCTGCTCCTCTCAGCCATAGAGCCCTACCTCACTGCTGCTCCTCTCACCCATAGAGCCCCTACCTCACTGCTGCTCCGCTCACCCATAGAGCCCCTTCCTCACTGCTGCTCCTCTCACCCATAGGACCCCTACCTCACTGCTGCTCCTCTCACCCATAGAGCCCCTTCCTCACTGCTGCTCCTCTCACCCATAGGACCCCTACCTCACTGCTGCTCCTCTCACCCATAGGGGCAGCACCAACAGGGTTAGAGAGGGTTGCAGAGGGGCAGGAGTACCAACAGGGTTAGAGAGGGTTGCAGAGGGGCAGGAGTACCAACAGGGTTAGAGAGGGTTGCAGAGGGGCAGGAGTACCAACAGGGTTAGAGAGGGTTGCAGAGGGGCAGGAGTACCAACAGTGTTAGAGAGGGTTGCAGAGGGGCAGGGGCACCAACAGGGTTAGAGAGGGTTGCAGAGGGGCAGGGGCACCAACAGGGTTAGAGAGGGTTGCAGAGGGGTACGAGTACCAGATGCTCATGCCCACATTGCCCAGGCCCTTTGCCCTACCAAACTGCCCCTAGAGAGCAAACCTGCCAACTATGTTCCTCACACACATACTAATGAACAAGCTGGTAACTCACGGTTGCACAAACACAGCCAGGCACTCTACAGCATGAATCTGTAGCTTGAACCGAAGACAACTAATCATAATCTCAGAACTGATTTCTGTTGAATGGTTGTTCTATGAAGTTCAGCTCCAGGCAGCACATCTTTCTCTCCAGTTAGACCAGTATTATATATCACTAGATATATCACATCATCAGTAGATATCACTTCTGACTAGAATGAAGTGAGATGAAACCTGGACCAGGATAGGGAAAGTGGCTCACACAAACTCTGTGATGAGTAGACATTCTATCAAAACTACTCTATCACAAACCAGACTGTTCTATCCCAGACAAGAACATTGTTCCTCAAAGTAGATATCACATTCTACAGGCAGCATGAGGAGAATAGTGAATACATCTTTATCTCTTCCTGGTTCTCTCTCTCTTTCCCTTCCTCTATCTCTAACTTGCCCTCATCTATTTCTCTCCCTCTGTCTCTCCCTCAACTCTTTCTCTCCGTCCCTCTCCCTCCCGCTCTGTTTTCCTGGAGGTAGTGTGGCAGCGTTGGTGGGTTGTGATCCAATCACCATCCGGCTGCAGCAATCACTGTGTTCTGATTGGATTTATAATCCAGACAGGATCTCTGATGGACAATCACCCAGCCAGGCAGCAAGCTGCCACTGCCAGCCCTGTAACGCACAAATTCTCTCTCTCCCTCCCTCCCTGTCGGTCTGTCTGATTGACCAAATCAGCCAGAGAAGAGAGTGAGGGTGTGATAACTAATCAAGGGAGAACCATTGCGTTCTCCCAGAAGCTGTGAATTCTGACAAACAAAAAGGTGTGAGAGCGAACCCATTACACCTTTTTGTTTGTGATAAAAATGTGATGAGGTCTGATGAAGGTGTGATGAAGGTCTGATGAAGAGGGGGGGGTGCTGGTAATAAAGCCCTTTTGTAGTGAAAAACTCAAGTCTGATTGGCTGGCCCTGGCTCCCCTGTGCAATTTTAATTCAGTATATATAGATATGGTCATAGCCAGTTGGTCCCCAGGTTCTCGTGGGATTATAAAACTACAATCCAAACTGATGTACGACACTAGTTTAGATCAGTAGCTCTAAGTGTAGAATACACAGCACACACTGGAACAGCTTCCCACAAGCTTACTGTACGCAGAACACCAGAGAGAGAAACTAGGAACATATTTATGATGATATTCCATACATAAACACATAAACACACATCCAAGCTCCCTCTTCAATAAGTTGTGATTTAGCTCTCTCATTTGAACAGCCAGTGAAAAAGCAATTTCCTCAACATAATATCCCAGCTCAGTCCCACTAGGCCAGAACACATGCAAACTAAAGGCACACAATATGATTGTGTTTTAATTCACACACCATCCCCACAAGTGACCATATCGTGAGAGTGAGCCGAGAACGGAACGCTAAATATCCACACATAAACAGAGTAATCTGGTTCTGTGGGAGGTTGAATAAACCATATTTGAGTAGTGTTTACTGCCCGAGGTCAATTCCTGGTTTAGAGTTAAGAATTGAGAGAGAACACAGCAACTGGGACATTGGCTTTGTGACAGGATGAGGGAGAAAGAGAGGGAGGGAAAGAGAGGGAACGTTTATGTGATGAGAGGAAGTGTATTTCAGAGTTTCCCTCTAGAACCATCCTGCTCCGTTTAGCCAGCTATACCTTCCACATGAACGTGTGTGTGTGTGTAGAGACAGGAGTGTGTATGTGTAGAGACAGGAGTGTGTGTGTGTAGAGACAGGAGTATGTATGTGTGTGTAGAAACAGGAGTGTGTGTGTGTGTGTGTAGAGACAGGAGTGTGTGTGTGTGTGTGTGTAGAGACAGGAGTGTGTGTGTGTGTGTGTGTGTGTGTGTGTGTGTGTGTGTGTGTGTGTGTGTGTGTGTGTGTGTGTGTGTGTGTGTGTGTGTGTGTAGAGACAGGAGTGTGTATGTGTGTGTAGAAACAGGAGTGTGTGTGTGTGTAGAGACAGGAGTGTGTGTGTGTGTGTGTGTGTGTGTGTGTGTGTGTGTGTGTGTGTGTGTGTAGAGACAGGAGTGTGTATGTGTGTGTAGAAACAGGAGTGTGTGTGTGTGTGTGTGTAGAGACAGGAGTGTGTGTGTGTGTGTGTGTGTGTGTGTGTGTGTGTAGAGACAGGAGTGTGTGTGTGTGTGTGTGTGTGTGTAGAGACAGGAGTGTGTGTGTGTGTGTGTGTGTGTAGAGACAGGAGTGTGTGTGTGTGTGTGTGTAGAGACAGGAGTGTGTGTGTGTGTGTGTGTGTGTGTGTAGAGACAGGAGTGTGTGTGTGTGTGTAGAGACAGGAGTGTGTGTGTGTGTGTGTGTGTAGAGACAGGAGTGTGTATGTGTAGAGACAGGAGTGTGTGTGTGTAGAGACAGGAGTGTGTATGTGTGTGTAGAAACAGGAGTGTGTGTGTGTGTGTGTGTAGAGACAGGAGTGTGTGTGTGTGTGTGTGTAGAGACAGGAGTGTGTGTGTGTGTGTGTGTGTGTGTGTGTGTGTGTGTGTGTGTGTAGAGACAGGAGTGTGTATGTGTGTGTAGAAACAGGAGTGTGTGTGTGTGTGTGTAGAGACAGGAGTGTGTGTGTGTGTGTGTGTGTGTGTGTGTGTGTGTGTGTGTGTGTGTGTGTGTGTGTGTGTAGAGACAGGAGTGTGTGTGTGTGTGTGTGTGTAGAGACAGGAGTGTGTGTGTGTGTGTGTGTAGAGACAGGAGTGTGTGTGTGTGTGTGTGTGTGTGTGTGTGTGTGTGTGTGTGTGTGTAGAGACAGGAGTGTGTGTGTGTGTGTAGAGACAGGAGTGTGTGTGTGTGTGTAGAGACAGGAGTGTGTGTGTGTGTGTAGAGACAGGAGTGTGTGTGTGTGTGTGTGTAGAGACAGGAGTGTGCGTGTGTGTGTGTGTAGAGACAGGAGTGTGCGTGTGTGTGTGTGTGTGTGTAGAGACAGGAGTGTGTGTGTGTAGAGACTGGAGTGTGTGTGTGTGTAGAGACAGGAGTGTGTGTGTGTGTGTGTGTGTGTGTGTGTGTGTAGAGACAGGAGTGTGTGTGTGTGTGTGTGTGTGTGTAGAGACAGGAGTGTGTGTGTGTGTGCGTGTGTATATAGAGACAGGAGTGTGTGTGTGTGTGTGTGTGTAGAGACAGGAGTGTGTGTGTGTGTGTGTGTGTAAAGACAGGTGTGTGTGTGTGTGTAGAGACAGGTGTGTGTGTGTGTGTAGAGACGTGTGTGTGTGTGTAGAGACAGGTATGTGTGTGTGTGTGTAGAGACAGGTATGTGTGTGTGTGTGTGTGTGTGTGTGTGTGTGTAGAGACAGGTATGTGTGTGTTTGTGTGTATGTGTGTAGAGACATGTGTGTGTGTAGAGACAGGTATCTGTGTGTGTGTAGAGACGTGTGTGTGTGTGTGTTTGTAGAGACAGGTGTGTGTGTAGAGACAGGTGTGTGTGTGTGTGTGTGTGTGTGTGTGTGTGTGTGTGTGTGTGTGTGTGTGTGTGTGTGTGTGTGTGTGTGTGTGTGTAGAGACAGGTATGTGTGTGTGTGTGTGTAGAGACAGGAGTGTGTGTGTGTGTGTGTGTGTGTAGAGACAGGAGTGTGTGTGTGTGTGTGTGTGTGTAGAGACAGGAGTGTGTGTGTGTGTGTGTATATAGAGACAGGAGTGTGTGTGTGTGTGCGTGTGTAGAGACAGGAGTGTGTGTGTGTGTGTGTGTAGAGACAGGAGTGTGTGTGTGTGTGTGTAAAGACAGGTGTGTGTGTGTGTGTAGAGACAGGTGTGTGTGTGTGTGTAGAGACGTGTGTGTGTGTAGAGACAGGTATGTGTGTGTGTGTGTGTGTAGAGACAGGTATGTGTGTGTGTGTGTGTGTGTGTGTGTGTGTGTGTGGTGTGTGTGTGTGTGTAGAGACAGGTATGTGTGTTTTGTGTGTATGTGTGTAGAGACATGTGTGTGTGTAGAGACAGGTATCTGTGTGTGTGTAGAGACGTGTGTGTGTGTGTGTGTGTGTGTGTGTTTGTAGAGACAGGTGTGTGTGTAGAGACAGGTGTGTGTGTGTGTGTGTGTGTGTGTGTGTGTGTAGAGACAGGTATGTGTGTGTGTGTGTGTGTGTGTGTGTAGAGACAGGAGTGTGTGTGTGTGTGTGTGTGTAGAGACAGGAGTGTGTGTGTGTGTAGAGACAGGAGTGTGTGTGTGTGTGTGTAGAGACAGGAGTGTGTGTGTGTGTGTGTCTGTGTGTGTAGAGACAGGAGTGTGTGTGTGTGTGTGTGTGTAGAGACAGGAGTTTGTGTGTGTGTGTAGAGACAGGAGTGTGTGTGTGTGTGTGTGTGTGTGTGTGTAGAGACAGGAGTGTGTGTGTGTGTGTGTGTGTGTAGAGACAGGAGTGTGCGTGTGTGTGTGTGTGTAGAGACAGGAGTGTGTGTGTGTAGAGACAGGTGTGTGTGTAGAGACAGGTGTGTGTGTGTGTGTGTGTGTGTGTGTGTGTGTGTGTGTGTGTGTAGAGACAGGTATGTGTGTGTGTGTGTAGAGACAGGAGTGTGTGTGTGTGTGTGTGTGTGTGTGTAGAGACAGGAGTGTGTGTGTGTGTGTGTGTAGAGACAGGAGTGTGTGTGTGTGTGTGTGTAGAGACAGGAGTGTGTGTGTGTGTGTGTCTGTGTGTGTAGAGACAGGAGTGTGTGTGTGTGTGTGTGTGTGTAGAGACAGGAGTGTGTGTGTGTGTGTAGAGACAGGAGTGTGTGTGTGTGTGTGTGTGTAGAGACAGGAGTGTGTGTGTGTGTGTGTGTGTGTGTAGAGACAGGAGTGTGCGTGTGTGTGTGTGTGTAGAGACAGGAGTGTGTGTGTGTAGAGACTGGAGTGTGTGTGTGTGTGTAGAGACAGGAGTGTGTGTGTGTGTGTATATAGAGACAGGAGTGTGTGTGTGTGTGCGTGTGTAGAGACAGGAGTGTGTGTGTGTGTGTGTGTGTGTGTGTGTGTAGAGACAGGAGTGTGTGTGTGTGTGTGTGTGTGTGTGTGTAAAGACAGGTGTGTGTGTGTGTGTGTAGAGACAGGTGTGTGTGTGTGTGTGTGTGTGTGTGTGTGTGTAGAGACGTGTGTGTGTGTGTAGAGACAGGTATGTGTGTGTGTGTGTGTGTAGAGACAGGTATGTTTGTGTGTGTGTAGAGACAGGTGTGTGTGTGTGTGTGTAGAGACATGTATGTGTCTGTAGAGACAGGTATGTGTGTGTGTGTGTGTGTGTGTGTGTGTAGAGATGTGTGTGTGTGTGTGTGTGTGTAGAGACAGGTATGTGTGTGTGTGTGTGTAGAGACGTGTGTGTGTGTAGAGACAGGTATGTGTGTGTGTGTGTAGAGACAGGTATGTGTGTATGTGTGTGTGTGTGTAGAGACAGGTATGTGTGTGTTTGTGTGTATGTGTGTAGAGACGTGTGTGTGTAGAGACAGGTATCTGTGTGTGTGTAGAGACGTGTGTGTGTGTGTGTGTGTGTAGAGACAGGTGTGTGTGTAGAGACAGGTGTGTGTGTGTGTGTGTGTGTGTAGAGACAGGTATGTGTGTGTGTAGAGACAGGTATGTGTGTGTGTGTGTGTGTGTAGAGACAGGTATGTGTGTGTGTAGACTGTCTCAGAAGGTCTCTCCTCTCTTTGTGCAGCAGCTCAATGAAAACAGAGTAATGAATGCACTATCCTTCGTAATCACCACACTGTGCTCTCCTTTTCTCTCTCTTTTTCTCTGCTGCACGGCTCCCACCTTTTCTCTCTCTCGCGCTCTCCCTCCCTGCTGCACGGCTCCCACCTTCTCTCTCTCGCGCTCTCCCTCCCTGCTGCACGGCTCCCACCTTTTCTCTCTCTCGCACTCTCCCTCCCTGCTGCACGGCTCCCACCTTTTCTCTCTCGCGCTCTCCCTCCCTGCTGCACGGCTCCCACCTTTTCTCTCTCTCGCGCTCTCCCTCCCTGCTGCACGGCTCCCACCTTTTCTCTCTCTCGCGCTCTCCCTCCCTGCTGCACGGCTCCCACCTTTTCTCTCTCTCTCGCGCTCTCCCTCCCTGCTGCACGGCTCCCACCTTTTCTCTCTCTCGCGCTCTCCCTCCCTGCTGCACGGCTCCCACCTTTTCTCTCTCTCGCGCTCTCCCTCCCTGCTGCACGGCTCCCACCTTTTCTCTCTCTCGCGCTCTCCCTCCCTGCAGTATGGCTCTCACGTCTTCCCTCTGCACTGCTCCCTCTGTCGGTGTCTCCATAGTACCGATCTTCTCTGGACTGAATGTATTCTCTGAACAGAATTCTCTTTGGCCAGAATAATATGCACAAGCTTAAAGTCTCAATTTCTTCGTGCTGCAGATCTGTTCCATCTCTCCATAGCGTGGAGCCAACACAACAGCGGAGGAAATCAACAGGACCATAATGGAGGGGTGGAATGAAAGGAAAGACAGGGAGGGAAAGGAGAAGAGTGTAGATACAGAGGGAGTGGAGGACATGTGGAGATGGAGTGACAGGATGAGTGACCGAGGAAGGTGAAGAAACAGAGGGATTTTCTCTCTGTTGACATTGTTCTGGCTCTCTGTAAATGCCAGGATGTGGCTGTTTACAGAAGCCCAAATCCTCTGGCTCACTCTCACTCTCACTCTCACACACACACACACACACACACACACACACACACACACACACACACACACACACACACACACACACACACACACACACACACACACACACACACACACACACACACACACACACACACAGAGACACACACACACAGAGATAAAGAACAGTCTAAGGGTGCTTGAGCACCTGCTCTTTCAGATTGGTGGGTGTTGTTATCAATATTACATTTATATTTTAGTCTATTTTCTCACTTATTTGCCCATTAAACAAGCAAATGGCAATTTTTTTAATCTTGGAAAATTCCCCTCCCCCACACTGCAGTCATCCTGCAGGCAGAAGCTACCGGCGCCCATAGGTTGTGTTGAAGTGGGTCCCTTTTGAGTTGCATGTGTCATCTCACAGTCAGGAACAGGGAAGGCTTCAATTCCACTGTTTGTTAGTAGGCCTAAGAAGCAGAAGTAAGCAAACAAAATCAACTTCAATCAAAAGTAAAAGCTAGTTAGATTGTTTCAACAGTAACTAGCTGATTTACATCATCTACATTTGCTATGGTCAGATGATAGCCCACCCCTCTTTGCTCTCTCTTCGAGCAGTAGACCTACTCTCTCACACAGAGACACCAGTGCTAGCCCGTCTGCTCCTGCAGGTACTGTAAGGCTTTGGTTGGCTGGCTCACTGGGTTAAATCTGATCCACAGAAAGAGCTGTGAGAGTACAGACCCTGATCTAACCACATTCATCTGAGATCACCGTAATAGACTGGAGGATCACCTTTTACTCTGTAACATACACACACAGGCATGCAGGCGCACACACACACACGCACCGTCCCAGAGGCTCAGCAGGATAGGCCTGACTGAGGAAACATGTCCCCTTCACCTCCTGTCAATGGCTCCATGGCCTGCTGCCTGCTACGCTCCACTGCACCACAAGCACACACACATCCCAGGAAACCAAAATGGGTTCTGTGAAGGTTCCCAGAACATTCGTTAAGTCGCGGCAAATGTTCTCATAACACAAAAACTGTCTAGTCATGTTGATCATTATAGAATGTGTGTATAAAACATTCTATAATTAATTTTCCCAGAACACATTTCATCTGTTTTTTTTAAAGGTTCCCAGAATGTCTCATTAGGTTGTGGGAACAGTCTGGTGGGAACATTGTGGGGAAATCCCAAAATATATGTTCCCACAACACAATAACTGTCCAGTTGTTTCTTTTCAGGTGCAAAAAACATTCACCTGGTCCAACAACAGGAGACCTCCCGGAACACATTTTGTCTGTTATTTATGAGTCCAAAATAGACTAAAGAAAATGAGATCTTGTTGGGTGTGTAACAGTCAGATTTCGAACCCTGTAAGCAGAACCATAGCGTTAAAAGTATAGAATGAGACTCTACAGGGAGAATACATTTCATATGTCTCTCTCACCAACTGGACCTCCAGAGCGGGTGAGAATGAAGTAAGAGCACAAGTGCGAGGGCAAAGTGAACATGTGTGTGTCCTATATTCTCAGCAGCAGCCATCTGTCAGGCTGGGGAATGAGATTCAGCTCTCCGTGGGTGCTGGGACCTTCGACACACACAAGCACTCACACGGCCTGTCCGCCTATACCCGGGCAGAGAGACTGATGGTAAAAAGGTCAGGGCCATTACGCAGACGAGGGAGTGAGCGGTGGACAGCCTGATAGATGGGCTTTCTACGTGAGCGTTGGGCCAGACACACACACAGGTTGATAGATGTGTTTTGTGCGTGAGGGTCTGTGTGGTTCTTTCAGACAGCAGACAGTCAATACAGCACTAACTACACTCCTCTGTTCTGGGTCTGAATCTGACATCTATATGCAGATCACTGTGTGTGTGTGTGTGTGTGTGTGTGTCTCTCTCCATACCGGCTGGTCTCAGAGTTCTACTGCTTCTCTAATGTGTTAATAGTGTGAACATCAATAATGCATAAAGCCTAACACTCCACTCTGGAAACACGCACAGCGCACAAACACACACAAACACACACTAACACACACAAACACACACAAACACACACAAACACACACAAACACACACAAACACACACAAACACACTGTCGGGGGAGAGGGAGAATTTGTTCAGAAACTTAAAGCCAAAACAAAGGTTGTTTGGATGCAGGGCTGAATTCAACCAAACATGCCTCAGTAATGTTTGTGTTTATAAACTACTATCTTTCTCCTCTCTCTTCTCTCACTGTCCTCTCATCTCCTTCATTCCATCCTCCCCCTCTCTACTTTCATCTCCTTCTCTGTCCTTCTATACTCCCATCGTTTTCATCCTACTCTCCATTTCCTCTTTTCCACCTCTCTTTATATCCTCCAGCCTCCCATTCCTTCAGCTGTGTCCTTCAATAGTGCTGAGAGGTCTATTTACACAGGTCCATTCTGATTCCCTCCACCGAATACTACTAGTACTACTCAGACCCCAAGGAGCCTCCTTTCCCTGTGTGTGTTTCCCTGCGTCTGTTAGGCCTTGGGGTTGGTTCGTCTCAAAGCTATGACCCTGGTCTGAGGCATGTTCTCTTATATGGCTTCACTCCAGTAGATTTCTATTACTGAGGTGTCCTTCCATCCAGATCTCTGTATACCTGATTCTGTTTCATACAGAACCACAGAAACCAAAAATGTGCTATTGAATTCTGGTCTTCTCCTCATCCCTGTTTCACACGTTCATCTCTCGTCCTGCAAGATGTAGAGTGACCTTGCAGTTTCATATTACTGTCTACTATTTCCTATTTCTCTGCCCCTAAACTGTTTTGGGGTTTCTATAGCAGAGGCCTGCTAGTGTAATTATCAGTGATGTACCAACTCTTTTCATCAGCACTGTGATAGAGCTGCCATCATTACACACCACTGTGTGTGTGACTCTGTGTTTGTGACTACAGCAGTGTTTTCTCTTAGTCTGCATAATCACTTCATTACAGGTGCGAGGTAACGCATAGAGAGCATCTCATTGTGTGTTTGTATGTGTGTGTTGTGTTAGTGCAGGGGTTCCCAAACTTTTTTGGCACGCAAAAAGATTCTCGCAAACCCAACCATGTGAGAAAAAGTATATACACTGAACCAAAATATAAACACAACAGGTAAAGTGTTGGTTTCATGTTTCATGAGCTGGAATAAAAGACCCCAGAAATGTTCCATTCACACAAAAAGCTTATTTCTCTCAAATTTTGTGCGCATATTTGTTTACATCTCTGCTAGTGAGCATTTCTCCTTTGCCAAGATAATCCATCCACCTGACAGGTTTGTCATATCAAGAAGCTGATTAAACAGCATGATCATTACACAGGTGCACCTTCTGCTGGGGATAATGAAAGGCCACACAACACAATGCCAAAGATCTCAAGTTTTGAGGGAGTGTGCATTTAGCATGCTGACTGCAGGAATGTCCACCAAAGCTTTTGCCAGAGAATTGAATGTTAATTTCTCTACCATAATCTGCCTCCAATGTTGTTTTAGACAATTTGGCATTACGTTCACACGGCCTCACAACCGCAGACTATGTGAAAGGCGTCGTGTGGGCGAGCGGTGTGCTGACGTCAACGTTGTGAACAGAGTGCCCCATGGTGGCGGTGGGGTTATGGTATTGGCAGGCATAAGCTACGGACAATGAACACAATTGCATTTTAACGATAGCAATTTGAATGCACAGAGATACCGTGACGACATCCGGAGGCCCATTGTCGTGCCATTCATCCACTGCCATCGACTCATGTTTCCACATGATAATGCATGGCCCCATGTCACAACGATCTGCAAACAATTCTTGAAAATGTCCAAGTTCTTCCATGGCCTGGATTCTCACCAAACATGTCACCCATTGAGCATGTTTGGAATGCTCTGGATCGACGTGTATGACAGCGGGTTCCAGTTCCCGCCAATATCCTGCAACATCACACAGTCATTGAAGAGGAGAGGGACAACATTCCCACAGATCACAATCAACAGCCTGATAAACTCTATGTGAAGGAGATGTCACGCTGCATGATGCAAATGGTGGTCACACCAGATACTGAGTAGGTATCTCTGACCAACAGATGCAGATCTGTATTCCCAGTCATGTGAAATCCATAGATTAGGGCCTAATGAATTTATGTAAATTGACTGATTTCCTTTTATGAACTGTAACTCAGTAAAATCTTTGAAATTGTTGCATGTAGATTTTTGTTCAGTTATAATTAACAGCCAATGTTAACTTTTTCATTTGGGGTTATGGCAGTCAATTGAAAAACTTTCTAACAGTATTTCTGATCATCTTAACTCATCCTCACATACTTTTAATGTGGGGCTATGACAGTCAATAGAATATTAGTCTGACATAATGTATCTAATCTCACCAACACTAATGAGATGGGTGTGCTTGATGCACGTCGAGTCGGAGATTCTCAAAGTCAGGGGGCGTGGTCGACACTACGCACCTCATCTCTGCTGTCACATCCAACCTGGATCTAGATTTGGTATGAGCTCAGATATGAGCTGTAGAAGAGTACCATGAGTTATATGTTGCTTTAAAGACAACTGGGAACTCTGAAAAATAGAGGATACGTTCATTACAGGTACCAGCCTCAGAAATTGCAGCCCAAATAAATGCTTCACAGAGTTCAAGGAGACTGCGTGAATCAGGCCTTCATGGTCGAATTGCTGCAAAGAAACCACTACTAAAGACACCAGTAAGAAGAAGACACTTGTTGGGCCAAAAAACATGAGCAATGGACATTAAACCAGTGGAAATCTGTCCTTTGGTCTAAGATGGTCTAAGAAAATCTGAGATTTTTGGTTCCAACCGCATTGTCATTGTGAGAAACGGAGTAGGTGAATGGATGATCTCCGCATGTGTGGTTCCCACAGTGAGGCATGGAGGTGGTGGTGTGATGGTGCTTTGCTGTGGACACGGTCTGAGATTTATTTAGAATTCAAGGCACACTTAACCATCATGGCTACCACAGCATCCTGCAGCGATGCTCCAACCCATCTGGTTTGGGCTTAGTGGGACTATTATCTGTTTTTCAACAGGACAATGACTCAACACACCTCCAGGCTGTGTAAGGGCTATTTAACCAAGAAGGAGAGTGATGAAGTGCTGCATCAGATGACCTGACCTCCACAATCACCCGACCTCAACCCAATTGAGATGGTTTGGGATGAGTTGGACCGCAGAGTGAAGGAAAAACAGTCTATGTGGGAACTCTTTCAAGACTGTTGGAAAAGCATTCCAGGTGAAGCTGGTTGAGAGAATGCCAAGAGTGTGCAAAGCTGTCATCAAGGCAAAGGGTGGCTACTTTGAAGAATCTCAAATATGTTTTGATTTGTTTAACACTTTTTTTGGTTACTACATGATTCCATATGTTATTTCATAGTTTTGATGTCTTCACTATTATTCTACAATGTAGAAATAGTAAAAATAAAGACAAAATGTTGAATGAGTAGGTGTTCTAAAACGTTTTACTGGTACTGTATGTGTACAGTGCCTTGCGAAAGTATTCGGCCCCCTTGAACTTTGCGACCTTTTGCCACATTTCAGGCTTCAAACATAAAGATATAAAACTGTATTTTTTTGTGAAGAATCAACAACAAGTGGGACACAATCATGAAGTGGATCGACATTTATTGGATATTTCAAACTTTTTTAACAAATCAAAAACTGAAAAATTGGGCGTGCAAAATTATTCAGCCCCTTTACTTTCAGTGCAGCAAACTCTCTCCAGAAGTTCAGTGAGGATCTCTGAATGATCCAATGTTGACCTAAATGACTAATGATGATAAATACAATCCACCTGTGTGTAATCAAGTCTCCGTATAAATGCACCTGCACTGTGTTAGTCTCAGAGGTCCGTTAAAAGCGCAGAGAGCATCATGAAGAACAAGGAACACACCAGGCAGGTCCGATATACTGTTGTGAAGAAGTTTAAAGCCGGATTTGGATACAAAAAGATTTCCCAAGCTTTAAACATCCCAAGGAGCACTGTGCAAGCGATAATATTGAACTGGAAGGAGTATCAGACCACTGCAAATCTACCAAGACCTGGCCGTCCCTCTAAACTTTCAGCTCATACAAGGAGAAGACTGATCAGAGATGCAGCCAAGAGGCCCATGATCACTCTGGATGAACTGCAGAGATCTACAGCTGAGGTGGGAGACTCTGTCCATAGGACAACAATCAGTCGTATATTGCACAAATCTGGCCTTTATGGAAGAGTGGCAAGAAGAAAGCCATTTCTTAAAGATATCCATAAAAAGTGTCATTTAAAGTTTGCCACAAGCCACCTGGGAGACACACCAAACATGTGGAAGAAGGTGCTCTAGTCAGATGAAACCAACATTTAACTTTTTGGCAACAATGCAAAACGTTATGTTTGGCGTAAAAGCAACACAGCTCATCACCCTGAACACACCATCCCCACTGTCAAACATGGTGGTGGCAGAATCATGGTTTGGGCCTGCTTTTCTTCAGCAGGGACAGGGAAGATGGTTAAAATTGATGGGAAGATGGATGGAGCCAAATACAGGACCATTCTGGAAGAAAACCTGATGGAGTCTGCAAAAGACCTTCGACTGGGACGGAGATTTGTCTTCCAACAAGACAATGATCCAAAACATAAAGCAAAATCTACAATGGAATCGTTGAAAAATAAACATATCCAGGTGTTAGAATGGCCAAGTCAAAGTCCAGACCTGAATCCAATCGAGAATCTGTGGAAAGAACTGAAAACTGCTGTTCACAAATGCTCTCTATCCAACCTCACTGAGCTCGAGCTGTTTTGCAAGGAGGAATGGGAAAAAATGTCAGTCTCTCGATGTGCAAAACTGATAGAGACATACCCCAAGCGACTTACAGCTGTAATCGCAGCAAAAGGTGGCGCTACAAATTATTAACTTAAGGGGGCTGAATCATTTTGCACGCCCAATTTTTCAGTTTTTGTTAAAAAAGAAAAGAAAGAAATATCTAATAAATGTCGTTCCACTTCATGATTGTGTCCCATTTGTTGTTGATTCTTCACAAAAAAATACAGTTTTATATCTTTATGTTTGAAGCCTGAAATGTGGCAAAAGGTCGCAAAGTTCAAGGGGGCAGAATACTTTTGCAAGGCACTGTATATATATACACATGTCCCACATAATTATAAACACAATACCCCAGGTTTTTCGAAATGTTTGCTAATTTATAAAAATAGATAAATAAAATATTACATTTACATATTATTATTACATTTGAGTTTTTATCAGGATTTTGGAAATTATTTTGCGACCCCATTTTCACATCAGGTGACCCAACATGGGGTAGCGACCCCTAGTTTGGGAACTGTTGTGTTAGTGGGTTCAGTATGTGTTTTTGTGCAAGGGTGCACACACAGCATTTTGACTGCATTCTCCTAGCCATACACAAAGGACTTACACTGAGACAGCCACACAGTCATTCTAATATCTACACATACAGTGTTAGTGTAATGGATGAACACAGCTAGGAGGGGTACTCTAGTTCACATGCTGCACTGCAAGATCTTGGGAAGTTATCTAGGTTACATCAATAAATGAATGTTTGAAAGCTAGCCTATTTTCTGGGTGTGAATCCTCCTCTCATCAACTTGCAGCATCTCTCACCAGACCTTTTTGGCAAAGCACAGCAGTTTAGATCCCAAATTACTTTCTGCCTGGGTGCAGGAACTCTGACTTCATCGCATCTGGGTTCCAAAACACATCCTGATTTTGGGAAGGGGAACCCTCTGTTTCAGGTAACCTCCTCGGGAACAGGAAAGAGCATGCTGCTGTTCATTCAAATGTTGGGGGTGTTCTACCTTAGATAGCTTCTCCCAAACAAGACCGGTTCGCCTGTGCACCACACACACACACACACACACACACACACACACACACACACACACACACACACACACGCACACACGCACACACGCACACACGCACACACACGCACACACGCACACACACACAGGATGTGCCATTGAAGAGAGTTAACCAGATCTCTGCTATAACCTTGAGTTCTCCTTGGTTCTCCAACTCTATTAAAAGAAGCCCCTGACATCTCACCTAGCCAAACACACCTTTCCCTCCGCTATTTGAAAATCAGCTTTCAAAGCCAAGGCATGATTAGAAGGTGGAGTGGGCAAACATCAAGGAAGGCTACAGGTCCATAAAGGTAGCAGCCCACCTTTTTAAAAAGAGTTCAATTGAATTCTAAACTAATTTGTATTATTTAGAAGAAGCAGATGTCTTCAATGACCTAAATAAAAAAATTGTCTAAAAAATATGCACGACATATGAGTGAAGAGCAAAAGTGACATATGAGTGAAGGGCAAAAGTGACATATGAGTGAAGAGCAAAAGTGACATATGAGTGAAGGGCAAAAGTGACATATGAGTGAAGAGCAAAAGTGACATATGAGTGAAGGGCAAAAGTGACATATGAGTGAAGAGCAAAAGTGACATATGAGTGAAGGGCAAAAGTGACATATGAGTGAAGGGCAAAAGTGACATATGAGTGAAGAGCAAAAGTGACATATGAGTGAAGAGCAAAAGTGACATATGAGTGAAGAGCAAAAGTGACATATGAGTGAAGAGCAAAAGTGACATATGAGTGAAGAGCAAAAGTGACATATGAGTGAAGGGCAAAAGTGACATATGAGTGAAGAGCAAAAGTGACATATGAGTGAAGGGCAAAAGTGACATATGAGTGAAGAGCAAAAGTGACATATGAGTGAAGGGCAAAAGTGACATATGAGTGAAGAGCAAAAGTGACATATGAGTGAAGGGCAAAAGTGACATATGAGTGAAGGGCAAAAGTGACATATGAGTGAAGAGCAAAAGTGACATATGAGTGAAGAGCAAAAGTGACATATGAGTGAAGAGCAAAAGTGACATATGAGTGAAGAGCAAAAGTGACATATGAGTGAAGGGCAAAAGTGACATATGAGTGAAGAGCAAAAGTGACATATGAGTGAAGGGCAAAAGTGACATATGAGTGAAGGGCAAAAGTGACATATGAGTGAAGAGCAAAAGTGACATATGAGTGAAGAGCAAAAGTGACATATGAGTGAAGGGCAAAAGTGACATATGAGTGAAGGGCAAAAGTGACATATGAGTGAAGAGCAAAAGTGACATATGAGTGAAGAGCAAAAGTGACATATGAGTGAAGGGCAAAAGTGACATATGAGTGAAGGGCAAAAGTGACATATGAGTGAAGGGCAAAAGTGACATATGAGTGAAGGGCAAAAGTGACATATGAGTGAAGGGCAAAAGTGACATATGAGTGAAGGGCAAAAGTGACATATGAGTGAAGGGCAAAAGTGACATATGAGTGAAGGGCAAAAGTGACATATGAGTGAAGGGCAAAAGTGACATATGAGTGAAGGGCAAAAGTGACATATGAGTGAAGGGCAAAAGTGACATATGAGTGAAGGGCAAAAGTGACATATGAGTGAAGGGCAAAAGTGACATATGAGTGAAGGGCAAAAGTGACATATGAGTGAAGGGCAAAAGTGACATATGAGTGAAGGGCAAAAGTGACATATGAGTGAAGGGCAAAAGTGACATATGAGTGAAGGGCAAAAGTGACATATGAGTGAAGGGCAAAAGTGACATATGAGTGAAGGGCAAAAGTGACATATGAGTGAAGGGCAAAAGTGACATATGAGTGAAAGGCAAAAGTGACATATGAGTGAAAGGGCAAAAGTGACATATGAGTGAAGGGCAAAAGTGACAGTGACACATGAGTGAAGGGCAAAAGTGACACATGAGTGAAGGGCAAAAGTGACATATGAGTGAAGAGCAAAAGTGACATATGAGTGAAGGGCAAAAGTGACATATGAGTGAAGAGCAAAAGTGACATATGAGTGAAGAGCAAAAGTGACATATGAGTGAAGAGCAAAAGTGACATATGAGTGAAGAGCAAAAGTGACATGAGTGAAGAGCAAAAGTGACATATGAGTGAAGAGCAAAAGTGACATATGAGTGAAGAGCAAAAGTGACATATGAGTGAAGAGCAAAAGTGACATGAGTGAAGTGCAAAAGTGACATATGAGTGAAGTGCAAAAGTGACATATGAGTGAAGTGCAAAAGTGACATATGAGTGAAGAGCAAAAGTGACATATGAGTGAAGAGCAAAAGTGACATATGAGTGAAGGGCAAAAGTGACATATGAGTGAAGGGCAAAAGTGACACATGAGTGAAGGGCAAAAGTGACATATGAGTGAAGAGCAAAAGTGACATATGAGTGAAGGGCAAAAGTGACATATGAGTGAAGAGCAAAGTGACATATGAGTGAAGAGCAAAAGTGACATATGAGTGAAGAGCAAAAGTGACATATGAGTGAAGAGCAAAAGTGACATATGAGTGAAGAGCAAAAGTGACATATGAGTGAAGAGCAAAAGTGACATATGAGTGAAGAGCAAAAGTGACATATGAGTGAAGAGCAAAAGTGACATGAGTGAAGTGCAAAAGTGACATATGAGTGAAGAGCAAAAGTGACATATGAGTGAAGAGCAAAAGTGACATATGAGTGAAGAGCAAAAGTGACATATGAGTGAAGAGCAAAAGTGACATATGAGTGAAGTGCAAAAGTGACATATGAGTGAAGTGCAAAAGTGACATATGAGTGAAGAGCAAAAGTGACATATGAGTGAAGGGCAAAAGTGACATATGAGTGAAGAGCAAAAGTGACATATGAGTGAAGTGCAAAAGTGACATGAGTGAAGTGCAAAAGTGACATATGAGTGAAGAGCAAAAGTGACATATGAGTGAAGGGCAAAAGTGACATATGAGTGAAGGGCAAAAGGGACATATGAGTGAAGGGCAAAAGTGACATATGAGTGAAGGCCAATAGTGACATATGAGTGAAGGGCAAAAGTGACATATGAGCACACAGCGTAGTTTGGAGAGTCTCCTATTGTTACCTCAGTGGTTCAGACACCAATTGGACTGCTGTGCCTCTGTCCTAAAACCCTCAGCCTCACTCACCCCCTCCACTCCCCCATTCTCACTTTCCCCCTCTCTCTCCCTTGCTCTCTCACTCCCCCACTTCTCCTCTCACCTCTGGTCTTCTCAGTGTTCTACTTCAAAGCTCAGTTGTAATTACATTGTGGAGGAACAGAACAGAGAGAGGCCAGCCCAGCCAGTCATATCATACATCTACTAGACTAGAGAGTAGAGGCTTCAAAGCTGCCCTGCTCCATCCTCTTCTCTAGGCCCTGGGATGAGGCTAGCTATAGGGGTCAGAGAAGCATACCATCCCCTTACCTCTAACCACCCTCAGTTTTGAGAGCAACAGCAGTCAGATCAACTCTACACACACTTGTGCGTACCACCCCAGTGCAGGGCTTTGTTCTCTCTGAGGGGATCTGAGGGTTGGGGTCGAGAGGTCAAGACACACATGGTGAAGCCAGAGGATCTCCACACGCCTGCAGACAGACAGGCCGACACGTCTACCTTTCATCATTACTAAATGGACAACATGTCAGTCACTGATCTGTTGTAGAACGATCAGAAGTCAATGTTGTACATGACTTTACTATGGCTGGGGGTGTGAGAGTTAGGATTTCTGGAACAGAGAAAGAGATACTGGTTGGTTTATAATGGGACCATTCACCTATGTCTGGCCACAAACGTGATTTTATCCACTAACCTAAACCCTGACCCTAACCTCACCTCTATCCCTGACCTTATATTTTTCTAAATATATATTTTCTCAAAGAACATAGTACTTTCTCTTCACAGTTTTGGTGTCACTGTGTGTTTGATACAGTGTGTTCAAATCATTTCTGTCCTACACACAGAACAGTGTGTGTCGTCCATACAGTTTCTCACATGGACTTAGACTAAAAGACTAAGACAGAGACAGCGGCGGCTCAGTATACTTATAAACAGACAGTAAATTGAGAGGAAACAGGTGAATTCTCCACTTCACCATTATCTACATGTCTCCTAGGTACAGGAGTAAATACACTCAATGGAAACCAGTTCTAAGACTGAGCAAGAGAGTGGAAAGAGATCCTATTTAACCAATCGTATCTTTCCATTGTCTTTCTCCCTTTTATTTCCCACTCTCCTCTCTGCTCCCCCTGTCCCTTCTCTCTCCACATCCTCTCCTTTTCAGCTGCTACTGTTATTGTGTGTGCAGCTGGTGATAGGGTATAGATGAGAGAGGGGGAGAGAGAGAGAGAGGGAGAGAGAGAGGGAGGGAGAGAGAGAGAGAGGGAGAGAGGGAGGGAGAGAGAGTGAGAAAGAGAGGGAGAGAGAGACAGAGGGTGACAGACAGAGGGAGGGAGAGAGACAGAGGGAGAGAGAGAGACAGAGAGAGAGGGAGAGAGAGAGACAGAGGGAGGGAGGGAGACAGAGGGAGGGCGGGAGAGAGAGACAGAGGGAGGGAGGGAGAGAGAGACAGGGAGGGAAAGAGAGAGAGAGACAGAGAGAGGGAGAGAGAGAGACAGAGGGAGGGAGGGAGAGACAGGGAGGGAGAGACAGGGAGGGAAAGAGAGAGAGAGACAGGGAGGGAAAGAGAGAGAGAGACAGGGAGGGAAAGAGAGAGAGAGACAGAAAGAGAGATTTATTATTTCTGTCTGCCCAGACCCAGACACACACCATGATGAAGCCCCATCTGAGAACACATTATTATAACACATTACCGGCAATACAGAACAACACAGACTGTTCTGATCATAGTTCATTCTGATGGACCGAAGAGCGTCCCAGCATTATTCACTATCCAGTACAGTACCACTGACTATATCCCAGTCACATGCAGCATTGATATGTGAAGGATGTGGATAACGTTCTGCTAGGTGAGGTACTACTTCAGTACAAGAGGCAGGTTCTTTCATCCAGCCGAGCCATGGATCTGAGCTGTAGGTCTTGAGTGTTAAATGGCGTGTGTTGGTATTGTGTTTATGCATGCATGTTATCTGTTCTGAGTTTTAAAACTTGACTATTTAGTAATCAATTACAAGAGTTCTGCATTCTCATTAAGTTGGAGACTTTAACTGCAAGGAGAATTTGGACAGTAGAGTGCTAAATTAATACAACCATCCCTATCTCTTTATAGCCACAGGACTAACAATTATGGGTGTAATTAATTTGTATTGCCTATCACAACATGTGGCGAGTTTTATTCCATTGCAACGAAGACTGATAAACCAAAAAAAGACATTCAATCAAAACAAGGGTTTAAGAAAAGATGTAATGCCTTGTTAAAGTAAAAACACACAAACGGCCAACAATAAATGTCTCTGTCTTAGTCGCTGTCTTAGTGTTCTGTATACAGTATGTCATTGGTCTTTCTTCATCTGGTGAAAAACGGCCCTAATAAATCACATATTTATCTCAAATATAATGACATGCACTGACACTATCTACTATGACAAACACACACCATTAAAACATGGATGTGTCCTGAGAGGGGGGAAGAGAAAGAAAGGAGAGAGAGAGAGAGAGAGAGAGAGAGAGAGAGAGAGAGAGAGAGAGAGAGAGAGAGAGAGAGAGAGAGAGAGAGAGAGAGAGAGAGAGAGAGAGAGAGAGAGAGAGAGAGAGAGAGAGAGAGAGAGAAAGCAGGAGAGCGAGAGAGAGAGAGAGCAGAAGGAGAGAGGGAGAGAGAGAGAGCAGAAGGAGAGAGGGGAGAGAGAGAGAGCAGAAGGAGAGAGGGAGAGAGAGAGAGCAGAAGGAGAGAGGGAGAGAGAGAGCAGAAGGAGAGAGGGAGAGAGAGAAAGCAGAAGGAGAGCGAGAGAGAGAAAGCAGAAGGAGAGAGGGAGAGAGAGAGAGCAGAATGAGAGAGGGAGAGAGAGAGAGCAGAAGGAGAGAGGGAGAGAGAGAAGCAGAAGGAGAGCGAGAGAGAGAGAAAGCAGAAGGAGAGAGGGAGAGAGAGAGAGCAGAAGGAGAGAGGGAGAGAGAGAAAGCAGAAGGAGAGCGAGAGAGAGAGAGAGCAGAAGGAGAGAGGGAGAGAGAGAGCAGAAGGAGAGAGAGAGAGAGCGCAGAAGGAGAGAGAGAGAGAGAAAGCAGAAGGAGAGAGAGAGAGAGAAAGCAGAAGGAGAGAGAGAGAGAGAAAGCAGAAGGAGAGAGAGAGAAAGCAGAAGGAGAGAGAGAGAGAAGCAGAAGAGAGAGAGAGAGAAAGCAGAAGGAGAGAGAGAGAAAGCAGAAGGAGAGAGAGAGAGAAAGCAGAAGGAGGAGAGAGAGAAAGCAGAAGGAGAGGGATAGAGAAAGCAGAAGGAGAGAGAGATAGAGAAAGCAGAAGGAGAGAGAGATAGAGAAAGCAGAAGGAGAGAAAGATAGAGAAGCAGAAGGAGAGAGAGAGAGAAAGCAGAAGGAGAGAGAGAGAGAGAAAGCAGAAGGAGAGAGAGAGAAAGCAGAAGGAGAGAGAGAGAGAAAGCAGAAGGAGAGAGAGATAGAGAAAGCAGAAGGAGAGAGAGATAGAGAAAGCAGAAGGAGAGAGAGATAGAGAAAGCAGAAGGAGAGAGAGAGAGAAAGCAGAAGGAGAGAGAGAGAGAAGCAGAAGGAGAGAGAGAGAGAGAGAAAGCAGAAGGAAGAGAGGAGAGAGAGAGAGAAAGCAGAAGGAGAGAGAGAAAGCAGAAGGAGAGAGAGAGAGAAAGCTGAAGGAGAGAGGAGAGAGAAAGCAGAAGGAGAGAGAGAGAAAGCAGAAGGAGAGAGAGAGAAAGCAGAAGGAGAGAGAGATAGAGAAAGCAGAAGGAGAGAGAGATAGAGAAAGCAGAAGGAGAGAGAAGCAGAGAGATAGAGAAAGCAGAAGGAGAGAAAGCAGAGGAGAGAAGAGAACGCAGAGGAGAGAGAGATAGAAGCAGAAGGGGAGAGAGGGAGAAAGCAGAAGGAGCGCGAGAGAGAAAGCAAAAAGAGAGAGAGATAAAGCAGAAGGAGAGAGAGAGAAAGCAGAAGGAGAGAGAGATAGAAAGCAGAAGGAGAGAGAGATAAAGCAGAAGGAGAGAGAACGCAGAAGGAGAGAAAGAGAGATAGAAAGCAGAAGGAGAGAGAGATAAAGCAGAAGGAGAGAGAGAGAAAGCAGAAGGAGAGAAAGAGAGATAGAAAGCAGGAGAGAGAGCGTGAGAAAACAGAGGCATTACTAGGATAAATACTCTGATAAATCAGTACAGAGATGTGCGAGCTGTCAAATGCATTTATCCGATCCTATTGCCGCTGCGTACCTCCCTGTACAGGGGCTATAAAGAAGACAAGTGTGTGTGTGTCAGTGATGATGAAGATGACCCTGGCTGTGAAAGGTCGTACGGACATCCCTATGAGCCTTGTCCCGCACGCGCGCGCACGCACACACACACACACGTAATAGAGGTGGTTACAGGGCTGTGGTGGGGTGGTGGTGCCAAGGGCTCTCTGTAAGCCACAGCAGTATAAATCACAGGCTAATAACAGAGCACTGAGTTGGCCTGTATTTACTACCACTCTCCCTCCTGCAAGGCCACACTCCTGCCCTACAGCACACCACACTACACTACCTGCCTGTGGTCACATAGTACACACCATTTACAAACACATCCCTCACCTTTATTAAACACTCAACATGAACCAGGTACGGTGTATATGGCCTAATGCATGCACCTGCCATAGGTACTGGAGATTAGACTACTGGTACAGGAGAGAAGAGGAAGGAGAGGAAGGAGGGGAAAGGGAGGAGAGGAGAGGAGGGGAAAGGGAGGAGAGGAGAGGAGAGGAAGGGAAAGGGAGGAGAGGAGAGCAAGGAGAGGAGAGGAGAGGAGAGGAGGGAGAGGAGATTAGACTACTGGTACAGGAGAGAAGAGGAGAGGAGAGGAGAGGAGAGGAGAGGAGAGGAGAGGAGAGGAGAGGAGAGGAGAGGAGAGGAGAGGAGAGGAGAGGAGAGGAGAGGAGAGGAGAGGAGAGGAGAGGAAGGGAGGAGAGGAGAGCAAGGAGAGGAGAGGAGATTAGACTACTGGTACAGGAGAGAAGAGGAAGGAGAGGAAGGAGGGGAAAGGGAGGAGAGGAGAGGAGGGGAAAGAAGAGGAAGGAGAGGAAAGGAGAGGAGAGGAGAGGAAAGGAGATGAGAGGAAGGAGGGGAAAGGGAGGAGAGGAGAGGAAGGAGAAGAAAGGGAGGAGAGGAGAGGTCGGAGAGGAAGGAAGGAGAATGGAGGAGAGGAGGGAGAGGAGATTAGACTACTGGTACAGGAGAGAAGAGGAAGGAGAGGAGAGGAGAGGAGAGGAGAGGAGAGGAGAGGAGAGGAGAGGAGAGGAGAGGAGAGGAGAGGAGAGGAGAGGAGACGAAGGGAGGAGAGGAGAGCAAGGAGAGGAGAGGAGATTAGACTACTGGTACAGGAGAGAAGAGGAAGGAGAGGAAGGAGGGGAAAGGGAGGAGAGGAGAGGAGAGGAGGGGAAAGAAGAGGAAGGAGAGGAAAGGAGAGGAGAGGAAAGGAGATGAGAGGAAGGAGGGGAAAGGGAGGAGAGGAGAGGAAGGAGAAGAAAGGGAGGAGAGGAGAGGTCGGAGAGGAAGGAAGGAGAATGGAGGAGAGGAGAGGAAGGAGAGGAAGGAGAGGAGGAGGGGAAAGGGAGGAGAGAAGAGGAAGGAGAAGAGAGGAAAGGAAGGAGAGAAGAGGAAGGAGAGGTAGGAGGGGAAAGGGGGGAGAGAACAGGAGAGGAGAGGAAAGGAAGGAGAGGAGAGGAAGGAGAGAAGAGGAAGGAGAGGAGAGGAAGGAGAGAAGAGGAAGGAGAGGAAGGAGAGAAGAGGAAGGAGAGGAAAGGAAGGAGAGGAGAGGAAGGAGAGGAGAGGAAGGAGAGGAGAGAAGAAGAAGGAGAGGAGAGAAGAGGAAGGAGAGGAAAGGAGAGGAGAGGAGAGGAAAGGAAAGGAGAGGAGATGAGAGGAAAGGGAGGAGAGGAGAGGAAGGAGGGGAAAGGGAGGAGAGAAGAGGAAGGAGAGAAGAGGAAGGAGAGAAGAGGAAGGAGAGGAAAGGAAGGAGAGGAAAGGAAGGAGAGAAGAGGAAGGAGAGGAAAGGAAGGTGAGGAGAGGAGAGGAAAGGAAGGAGAGAAGAGGAAGGAGAGGAGAGGAAGGAGAGAAGAGGAAGGAGTGGAGAGGAAGGAGAGAAGAGGAAGGAGAGGAAAGGAAGGTGAGGAGAGGAGAGGAAAGGGAGGAGGGGAGAGGGATGAGAGGAGAGAAAAGGGAGGAAAGGAAAGGGATGTGAGGAGTGGAAAGGGATGAGAGGTGAGGAATGGGAGGAAAGTTGAGGAAGAGGAGGAGAAACGATAAGTCTAATATAGTTTAAAGACACAGACAACTAGCCTGAGCCAGAGTCATTATCAGTGAATGAGCAGACCTCTAGCAACTACTGAAAGGTTACCATGTAGCGTGTTTGATATTAACATGCCACAACACTTGATCTCCTCTTTAACTGGGAGAGGACATGATTAAAGTGAAGTTCCTTCAGCATGGTGCTACTAAGATATTCCTACTGGAGAAGAGCAGTCTCTCTCTCTCTCTCTCTCTCTCTCTCTCTCTCTCTCCCTCTCCCTCTCCCTCTCCCTCTCCCTCTCCCTCTCCCTCTCCCTCCCTCTCTGATTGCTTTGGTGAAACACACGATTAGCCAGCTGCTTCCCCTGATTAAAGAAACTCCCCTGTTTCTAGGGCATCTCCTCATGCTCCTCCTTCCTCTAGCCCTCTCTCCACTCCTCCATCTGTCTCCTCCTTTCACAAGTCTTCCTCTCCATCTACCTCTGTCTTCCCCTCTCCACCCTCCTTTACCTCGCCCACATACTTTCATTTCCTGTCTACTCCCTTTTGCCCTCTCTCTCCCTGTCCTTCAATCTGTCTCTCTCACTCTCTCTCACCTCTCCAGACGTTTATATCATCCCTCCTTCGTTCTCACTTTCTCTCTCTTGGGTTTAGTCTTTCACTTCACTTCTCCCAACATTCAATTAACTTTCCACTTCCTCTCCACCGCAACTCCCCCGACGCGTCAATCACACTCTGCTGCCGTGGCGACTGACAGCTGGCCCCCACCCTTCCTCCCAGCGGTGTCCCGTGTTCCACCAGGCATGACCCAGTCACCTGGTAGGGGGCTCCCACAGGCCTCTGGGATACCTGGTGGGGCAGGGCGGCCATACTGCCTGGGCTCAGGGAGGACATGCGAGGTTAACTGTTCATAGCAACTCCTGTTCATCGTGAGGAACTGTGTGTGGATGCTTTTGTGCTTTTGAGTCTCCAACCAGTATTGCAGAGGTGGTCTCATCAAAACCAGCTCTCCTTCAAAATACATCACCACATTGACAAAACACAGAGGCAAAGCTGCACGTCTTCGATGGAAGCAGTGGTGGGAAAGGGTCATACTTGATGGAAGCAGTGGTGGGAAAGGGTCATACTTGATGGAAGCAGTGGTGGGAAAGGGTCATACTTGATGGAAGCAGTGGTGGGAAAGGGTCATACTTGATGGAAGCAGCGGTGGGAAAGGGTCATACTTGATGGAAGCAGTGGTGGGAAAGGGTCATACTTGATGGAAGCAGTGGTGGGAAAGGGTCATACTTGATGGAAGCAGTGGTGGGAAAGGGTCATACTTGATGGAAGCAGTGGTGGGAAAGGGTCATACTTGATGGGAGCAGTGGTGGGAAAGGGTCATACTTGATTAAAAGTAGATGCCTTAACAGAAAGTGACTCACGTAAAAGTCAAAGTCACCCAGTAAAATGACACTTGAGTAAAAGTCTAAAAGTATTTGATTTTAAATATACTTAAGTATCAAAAGTAAAAGTATAAATAATTTCAAATTCCGTTCCATTTTCTTGTTTTTTTAATTTACGGATAGTCAGGGGCATAATTTAGAAGTTAAGCATTTAGTGAGATCGTCAAATCAGAGGCAGTTGGGATGAGCAGGGATGTTCTCTTGATAAGTGTGTGAATTGGACCATTTCCTGTCCTGTTAAACATTCAGAATGTAACTAGTACTTTCGGCTGTCAGGGAAAATGTATGGAGTTAAACGTACATGATTTACTTTAGGAATGTAGTGAAGTAAAAGCAGTCAAAAATATAAATAGTAAAGTACGGAACTACCCAAGTTGTACTTGAAAGTATTTTTACTTAAGTACTTCACACCACTGAATGGTAGTTTGGTGTCAAATAAAAGCACAATAAAACCTATTGAGTGTTCACTGTGTGATATTTTCAGGATTCACCACGGTATAAAAGACCTGTCATGTTCTCCATTTCTTATGGTGTGTATCTCTGTGTGTGTGTGTCAGTGTGAGCTGTAGCGATCCTCTGAGTCCTTACAGAGATAGTAAAATAGTCAATCAGACAGATAGGGGCAGAGCCAGGCTCCTGGTAGCAGCCTGTTAATCCACATCATTTCCCCAGACTCTTCTCTTCTTCTCCAAATGTGATGGGATTTACTCAGGGCCAAGGCACCCCACTGGTAATCCCTATTCCTTAGAAATCTCCACACACTGTGGGTGGATGTGTGTGAGAGCGGGAGAGAGAGAGAAATGGAAAGTAGAGATTGTGAGAGGGACAGACTGTGTGCCAGATAAAAGGAAGACTAAGAGGAAGAGATTGAGAGTGTGAGAGGGACAGACTGTGTGCCAGAGAGAAGGAAGACTAAGAGGAAGAGATTGAGAGTGTGAGAGGGACAGACTGTGTGTCAGATAGAATACTAAGAGGAAGAGATTGAGAGTGTGAGAGGGACAGACTGTGTGTCAGATAGAAGGAAGACTAAGAGGAAGAGATTCAGAGTGTGAGAGGGACAGACTGTGTGTCAGATAGAAGACTAAGAGGAAGAGATTGAGAGTGTGAGAGGGACAGACTGTGTGTCAGATAGAAGGAAGACTAAGAGGAAGAGATTGAGAGTGTGAGAGGGACAGACTGTGTGTCAGAGAGAAGACTAAGAGGAAGAGATTGAGAGTGTGAGAGGGACATACTGTGTGTCAGAGAGAAGACTAATAGGAAGAGATTGAGAGTGTGAGAGGGACAGACTGTGTGTCAGATAGAATACTAAGAGGAAGATATTGAGAGTGTGAGAGGGACAGACTGTCAGATAGAAGACTAAGAGGAAGATATTGAGAGTGTGAGAGGGACAGACTGTGTGTCAGATAGAAGACTAAGAGGAAGAGATTGAGAGTGTGAGAGGGACAGACTGTGTGTCAGATAGAAGACTAAGAGGAAGAGATTGAGAGTGTGAGAGGGACAGACTGTGTGTCAGATAGAAGGAAGACTAAGAGGAAGAGATTGAGAGTGTGAGAGGGACAGACTGTGTGTCAGATAGAAGACTAAGAGGAAGAGATTGAGAGTGTGAGAGGGACAGACTGTGTGCCAGAGAGAAGACTAAGAGGAAGAGATTGAGAGTGTGAGAGGGACAGACTGTGTGTCAGAGAGAAGGAAGACTAAGAGGAAGAGATTGAGAGTGTGAGAGGGACAGACTGTGTGTCAGATAGAAGGAAGACTAAGAGGAAGAGATTGAGAGTGTGAGAGGGACAGACTGTGTGTCAGAGAGAAGACTAAGAGGAAGAGATTGAGAGTGTGAGAGGGACAGACTGTGTGTCAGATAGAAGACTAAGAGGAAGATATTGAGAGTGTGAGAGGGACAGACTGTGTGTCAGATAGAAGGAAGACTAAGAGGAAGAGATTGAGAGTGTGAGAGGGACAGACTGTGTGCCAGAGAGAAGGAAGACTAAGAGGAAGAGATTGAGAGTGTGAGAGGGACAGACTGTGTGTCAGAGAGAAGACTAAGAGGAAGAGATTGAGAGTGTGAGAGGGACAGACTGTGTGTCAGATAGAAGAAAGACTAAGAGGAAGAGATTGAGAGTGTGAGAGGGACAGACTGTGTGTCAGATAGAAGGAAGACTAAGAGGAAGAGATAGAAAGTGTGTTTACACAAATGATGCAACAAAAACGAAGAAAACTCCAGGCCCTATCTGCAAGGTAAAAGTGAGATGAGAGTGACGTCTGAAGATGAAAGCTATACTAAAGGTAACCGTGCTTCTGCACTGAGCTAGCCTGCTACAGTAGTCTGCTTGTCAGATAAAAGCCAGCCTGCCTGTGTCTGGTAATGAAATGACAGAGGGGATATTACCCAGAATGACCTGCAGGACTGTCTGTCTGTGGACGCCACTGTGTCCTGTGTGTAATAGAATAATAGATTACATCTAGCAGACACATTCACACACCCTCAAGGACACACAGAGAGAGAGAGAGAGAGAGAGAGAGAGAGAGAGAGAGAGAGAGAGAGAGAGAGAGGAGAGAGAGAGAGAGAGAGAGAGAGAGAGAGATAAAACACAGTTAGCTAATGATTTACTATTATGTCTTGATTGTTTTTAGGATTTTTTTCCCTATTTTTGTGCAATGCAGAGAGTACCTGAAGAAGATTTATCATCTTAATTACCATAGTGAATTATTGTAATGTATGTTCGTGTCAATTAATCCCATAAGGGTCGGGTTGCCAATTGGCGATTAGACACGAAAATACAATTTTATTCATTAAAAAATGTAATTCCTACAGATGAGAATAGTGACGCACCGACATTACATGTACCGACATCCATGAGCTATCTAGCTTTTTTTATGACCAGCACAATAGGTGCGCGAGACAACTTTACCAGCATCATAGCATATATATCGATGAATCGCTGTGACATATGAAATACGAGTGAGTGTAATCAATGTGTAATAACTACGTAAAAAAATGTATGAACACGTTCAATTATTATGTGACGTGCAGCCATATTCAGGTCCTGATTGGTCAACCAGCTTATTTGACACGTCAAATAGTGTTATTTGACACGTAGTTATTACACAATTATACAGAACCCAAACCGGCTGCACCCGTGCGCTATCGTGCATGAATGTATTTTGTCCCCCTACACCAAACGCAGGTTAAAATATCAAAACAAACTCTGAACCAATGACATTAATTTGGGGACAGGTCGAAAAGCATTAAACATGTATGGCAATTTAGCTAGTTAGCTTGCACATGCTAGCTAATTTGTCCTATTTAGCTAGTTGCTAGCTAATTTGTCCTATTTAGCTAGTTGCTGTTGCTAGCTAATTTGTCCTATTTAGCTAGTTGCTAGCTAATTTGTCCTATTTAGCTAGTTGCTGTTGCTAGCTAATTTGTCCTATTTAGCTAGCTTGCTGTTGCTAGCTAATCTGTCCTATTTAGCTAGTTGCTGTTGCTAGCTAATTTGTCCTATTTAGCTAGTTGCTAGCTAATTTGTCCTATTTAGCTATCTTGCTGTTGCTAGCTAATCTGTCCTATTTAGCTAGCTTGCTGTTGCTAGCTAATCTGTCCTGGGATAGAAACATTGAGTTGTTATTTTACCTGAAATGCACAAGGTCCTCTACTCCAACAATTAATCCACACATAAAACGGTCAACCGAATCATTTCTAGTCATCTCTCCTCCTTCCAGGCTTTTCCTTCTTTGAACTTATATGGTGATTGGCATCTAAACTTTCATAGCATTACCACGACAACCGGCAAAACAGTTAATCTTTCTACCTGCTTCTATAAACCAATGAGGAGATGGGAGAGGCAGGACTTTCAGTGCGATCTGCGTCAGAAATAGAAAGGAGCTCTATTTTATCCCTTGGCATCGCAGACGCTCGTTGGCGCGCGCGAGCAGTGTGGGTGCAATAATTGAATAACATGGATTTCTAAATTTCTTTTGAGACGCTCGCACACGCGTCCGGTCTGGTCAGCATGTCCCTCGTATTTCACGTCACAACAATTAATCGATACGTATGTTATGATCGCACACCTATTGTGCTGGTCATAAAAAAAGCTAGCTCATGGATGCAAACAATGTTCTTCTCCAAAAACATAGCAACACGACATCTGTTTTAGCAGCTAGCAACATCTGAAAAATAGCGCACTTGGTAGTGTGTACCGGTGCTCAACCAGTCGGCGAAAGCCAACATCACCCACGACAGAGAACGGTTGATCGTCAAGGGCAATGAATCCCATTATCTTGGCATGAATGGATTTCACCTTTGAGGCATCTCACAGAAATGGTCTTACTCTTTCAAATCACTGCTCGACTTGTTGACTGCTCGATCCACACAGCAGACATTGTGGGCTAGGTTAGGAATGCTGTGTTGCATGTGTAGGTCAAATTTTTTGTGGCATCATTACGTCATGTACCTACGCTATATAGGTATGCACGTCATGCACCTACGTTATATAGGTATGCACGTCATGTACCTACGTTATATAGGTATGCACGTCATGTACCTACGTTATATAGGTATGCACGTCATGTACCTACGTTATATTAGGTATGCACGTCATGTACCTACGTTATATAGGTATGCACGTCATGTACCTACGTTATATAGGTATGCACGTCATGTACCTACGTTATATAGGTATGCACGTCATGTACCTACGTTATATAGGTATGCACGTCAGCTTTGACATCGGTTTTTATCATCGGCGTTAAACTAGACATCGGGCTGATACAGATGTTGGCATTTTTAGCTAATATCGGCCGATTCAGATATGTTCACCGATATATCGTGCATCAGATGAGAACTATAGCCATTTTATCACGCAGAGGACATATTGTGCATAATGCTTTACAGAGAGACTGTACACTGTGCATTAAGAGTGTGTGTGACAGTGTGTGTACGCATGGGTGTGAGTGTACTCACCGCCCTGGTCGGTGGTGACTGTAATGGCGGCCGTGGCGCCACGGTTCAGGGGTTTAGGGGTTAGAGTAGGTTGTCCACCCACTCTGGCCAGAGTGCTTTGGTGATGACATTTCAATTATGTTATAAAATACATTTTACAAGGACAAATTATTATGTTCTGAATCATTCAGTGGGCTCTTTCTCTGACATATCATTAACATCATATCCACAAAGTTGGATTTGGTAACCTAAAACATCTGATAATACGCACCGAGCTCGGTTGACATAGCAGTGCAGGTAGCTCGTAACAACTTTTGCGGATTTACCGTTTTGTGGTTGTCGTCTTCAAAGTTGTTTCCGCGGGTTGCAAAAAGCTAAATTAGCATGACGCAGCTGAATGAAATGTAAAAGGCTTTGAAAATAAAAAGGTTGGTATACGCTCAGTGCTCTGTAGACGTTTCACAGAGATATGCTTGTTTTTGTGAGAATTCATATCAAAAGCGTACACTAAAATATGAAAATACTATGTCATGTGTCATAATCGATATCCATTTGACCTCTATATTGTTTTATGTCCCGCCGATTCAAAGAGAAAGATGAGTTCAATGGGGAAAGTGAGCCTTTTAGACAGTCAGTAGCCATTTCACAGTCAGACAGTTAGACAGACAGTCAGTAGCCAGTTCATTCTTGCACAGAATCCAGCCTAGCTAACACAATGCAATTTTCCAGATTTTTTACCACTTTTTTCTCTTGATTTAGTCACCCTAATTCTGGCCATCCTACAGGGGTAAAAACTCCAATCACATTTGAACTGATTATGCTAGAGACATGAGGTTTGGACCATTGGTTTTAGAGGATTAGACACAGAATTAACATATATTGGTAAAATATTCATTTTAATTGGACACCCTAGTCACAGGGTTTAAGGGTAAGAAGTCAGGGTCAGAGGTCAGTGTATAGGTGTACTCACCGCCCTGGTCGGTGGAGACAGTGATGTCTGACAGGTTCAGGGTTAAGGGGGTCAGAGGTCAGTGTATAGGTGTACTCACCGCCCTGGTCGGTGGAGACAGTAATGGCGGCCACAGATCTCGGGTAGTTAATCATCTTAGACACTCCATTCAGTGACTCAATCTCAAAGGTGTAGTTTGCGTGAGCAGAGAAGTCCATCACCGTTACCGTGGTGTTAGTCAGGCCCTGGGGGCGGGGCACAAAGCGAAGCTCTTCCCCACAAAGCTGGCATTGGTCGGGCTCTGGGCCGCATCGCTTACATAGCACGTTATAGGTCAGGTCCCTGCGACCACCCATGTCGCTGGGAGGAGACCACTCCAACTGTAGACAGGTGTCATTCAGGTTGAAGACCACGTTACGAGGAGGGGAGGGGGGACCTGGAATAGAGAGAGAGAGCTTTGTGTTGATTGATCATGTTTCTGCCTCAACATCTCTGTAGTTTGTGGTGGTATGAGTCCAAATAAAGAGTATAGCACACATTGAAAGGGAACAGGCAAATGTTATTGCACTTTAAGTGGAACAGACAGCGTTTTAACTACTTTGCAGATAAGAAACAAACAGACAGTCACATCAATCAAAAATATTAAATTCCCAGTTCATACTACAAAACTAACTTCATAAGAGGTTTAAAAAATGGGTTCTATTTGACTCAACATTCCATGACGTAGTCAGGCCCTGGATGGCGTAGCAGTAGGTCGTCCTGTCCTGTCGTGTCCCTGTATATAATCGTTTATTTTGCGTTTTTTACATATTTTCTCCACATATCTCTTTGAAAACATTTTGCTAAACCCTAAGCTTCCAAATACTCTCCTGCAACCCGACTCACCCAATGTAGCTATTTTTCCTAAAGTATTTATATTTACTTCGGGACCCCTCAACTGAAGCTAGCCAGCTAACCAGCGGGTATGCTAGCGGTCTCCAGCTAACCGGTCATCAGCTAACCTGTAGTTCGGAAAGCTCTCGCCTGTTCGTATAACGCGACTTTAACCAGAGCACAACGGACCTATTTATTTTTCATCCCCGGATTCCCACCGCAAACGGAACATCTTTCAGCTGGAATTTTCAGCAACTAGCTATCTAGCTAAACCGCAACCTCGGATTACTCCTGGCTAGCGTTTCCACCCACTTAGCTTGAAGCTAGCCCGGCCGTAGCACCTGTGTTACCACAGTAGCATACTCCTGAGCTACAATACCCGGGCCCACGACCGGTCTACCGATGTCATCGCATGAAGAGGAATAAACAGACTCACCCCATCGCGACGTCCCCCAAAGGCTAACTCTCTAGCCCTCGCTATCTCCCTGCTTGCTAATTCGGCCTGCTAACTGCTAGCTTGTCCAGCTCCGGCCCGCTAACTGCTACCTTGTCTAGCCCGGGCCTACAAACTGTTAGCTTGTTAGCAGAGGCCTGCTAACCGCCTGAATCGCCGCGTCTCAAACGCTCACCGGACCCATATTTACTTTCTATCTCTTTTGACTTTTAATTTGTTTATACCTTCCGGAAACCTGCCTCACCCAATGTGATACGGAATCGCTATTATTTTTTATTTATTTTTAGAACACACTCAAGAACCTCCAGAAGCTAACCAGCTAACTAGATACAAGCTATTTAGTCATTGTTAGTTTTTTTTTTACCTGGATAACACTCGCCAGGCCAGCTTCCCTGCCCCATCCACCGCTGCCCCCTGGACACTGATCTCTTGGCTACATAGCTGATGCACGCTGGACTGTCCATTAATCACGGTACTCCATTCTGCTTGTTTGTTCTATCTGTTGGCCCCGTTGCCTAGTCTACGCCATTTTACCTGCTGTTGTTGTGCTAGCTGATTAGCTGTTGTCTCACCTACTGTTTTAGCTAGCTTTCCCAATTCAACACCTGTGATTACTGTATGCCTCGCTGTATGTCTCTCTCAAATGTCAATATGCCTTGTATACTGTTGTTCAGGTTAGTTATCATTGTCTTAGTTCACAATGGAGCCCCTAGTTCCACTCTTCATGCCCCTGATAACTCCTTTGTCCCACCTCCCACACATGCGGTGACCTCACCCATTACCACCAGCATGTCCAGAGATACAACCTCCCTCATCATCACCCAGTGCCTGGGCTTACCTCCGCTGTACCCGCACCCCACCATACCCCTGTCTGCGCATTATGCCCTGAATATATTCTACCATGCCCAGAAACCTGCTCCTCTTATTCTCTGTCCCCAACGCTCTAGGCGACCAGTTTTGATAGCCTTTAGCCGCACCCTCATACTACTCCTTCTCTGTTCCGCGGGTGATGTGGAGGTAAACCCAGGCCCTGCATGTCCCCAGGCACCCTCATTTGTTGACTTCTGTGATCGAAAAAGCCTTGGTTTCATGCATGTCAACATCAGAAGCCTCCTCCCTAAGTTTGTTTTACTCACTGCTTTAGCACACTCTGCTAACCCTGATGTCCTTGCTGTGTCTGAATCCTGGCTCAGGAAGGCCACCAAAAATTCAGAGATTTCCATACCCAACTATAACATCTTCCGTCAAGATAGAACTGCCAAAGGGGGCGGAGTTGCAGTTTACTGCAGAGATAGCCTGCAAAGTAATGTCATACTTTCCAGGTCCATACCCAAACAGTTCGAACTACTAATTTTGAAAATTACTCTCTCCAGAAATAAGTCTCTCACGGTTGCCACCTGCTACCGACCCCCCTCAGCTCCCAGCTGTGCCCTGGACACCATTTGTGAATTGATCGCCCCCCATCTAGCTTCAGAGTTTGTTCTGTTAGGTGACCTAAACTGGGATATGCTTAACACCTCGCCAGTCCTACAATCTAAGCTAGATGCCCTCAATCTCACACAAATCATCAAGGAACCCACCAGGTACAACCCTAACTCTGTAAACAAGGGCACCCTCATTGACGTCATCCTGACCAACTGGCCCTCCAAATACACCTCCGCTGTCTTCAACCAGGATCTCAGCGATCACTGCCTCATTGCCTGTATCCGCTACGGAGCAGCAGTCAAACGACCACCCCTCATCACTGTCAAACGCTCCCTAAAACACTTCTGTGAGCAGGCCTTTCTAATCGACCTGGCCCGGGTATCCTGGAAGGACATTGACCTCATCCCGTCAGTTGAGGATGCCTGGTCATTCTTTAAAAGTAACTTCCTCACCATTTTAGATAAGCATGCTCCGTTCAAAAAATGCAGAACTAAGAACAGATACAGCCCTTGGTTCACCCCAGACCTGACTGCCCTCGACCAGCACAAAAACATCCTGTGGCGGACTGCAATAGCATCGAATAGTCCCCGTGATATGCAACTGTTCAGGGAAGTCCGGAACCAATACACGCAGTCAGTCAGGAAAGCTAAGGCCAGCTTCTTCAGGCAGAAGTTTGCATCCTGTAGCTCCAACTCCAAAAAGTTCTGGGACACCGTGAAGTCCATGGAGAACAAGAGCACCTCCTCCCAGCTGCCCACTGCACTGAGGCTAGGTAACACGGTCACCACTGATAAATCCATGATTATCGAAAACTTCAATAAGCATTTCTCAACGGCTGGCCATGCCTTCCGCCTGGCTACTTCAACCTCGGCCAACAGCTCCGCCCCCCCCGCAGCTCCTCGCCCAAGCCTCTCCAGGTTCTCCTTTAACCAAATCCAGATAGCAGATGTTCTGAAAGAGCTGCAAAACCTGGACCCGTACAAATCAGCTGGGCTTGACAATCTGGACCCTCTATTTCTGAAACTATCTGCCACCATTGTCGCAACCCCTATTACCAGCCTGTTCAACCTCTCTTTCATATCGTCTGAGATCCCCAAGGATTGGAAAGCTGCCGCAGTCATCCCCCTCTTCAAAGGGGGAGACACCCTGGACCCAAACTGTTACAGACCTATATCCATCCTGCCCTGCCTATCTAAGGTCTTCGAAAGCCAAGTCAACAAACAGGTCACTGACCATCTCGAATCCCACCGCACCTTCTCCGCTGTGCAATCTGGTTTCCGAGCCGGTCATGGGTGCACCTCAGCCACACTCAAGGTACTCAACGATATCATAACCGCCATCGATAAAAGACAGTACTGTGCAGCCGTCTTCATCGAACTTGCCAAGGCTTTCGACTCTGTCAATCACCATATTCTTATCGGCAGACTCAGGAGCCTCGGTTTTTCGGATGACTGCCTTGCCTGGTTCACCAATTACTTTGCAGACAGAGTTCAGTGCGTCAAATCGGAGGGCATGCTGTCTGGTCCTCTGGCAGTCTCTATGGGGGTGCCACAGGGTTCAATTCTCGGGCCGACTCTTTTCTCTGTGTATATCAATGATGTTGCTCTTGCTGCGGGCGATTCCCTGATCCACCTCTACGCAGACGACACCATTCTATATACCTTCGGCCCGTCTTTGGACACTGTGCTATCTAACCTCCAAACAAGCTTCAATGCCATACAACACTCCTTCCGTGGCCTCCAACTGCTCTTAAACGCTAGTAAAACCAAATGCATGCTTTTCAACCGGTCGCTGCCTGCACCCGCATGCCCGACTAGCATCACCACCCTGGATGGTTCCGACCTAGAATATGTGGACGTCTATAAGTACCTAGGTGTCTGGCTAGACTGCAAACTCTCCTTCCAGACTCATATCAAACATCTCCAATCGAAAATCAAATCAAGAGTCGGCTTTCTATTCCGAAACAAAGCCTCCTTCACTCACGCCGCCAAGGTTACCCTAGTAAAACTGACTATCCTACCGATCCTCGACTTCGGCGATGTCATCTACAAAATGGCTTCCAACACTCTACTCAGCAAACTGGATGCAGTCTATCACAGTGCCATCCGTTTCGTCACTAAAGCACCTTATACCACCCACCACTGCGACTTGTATGCTCTAGTCGGCTGGCCCTCGCTACATATTCGTCGCCAGACCCACTGGCTCCAGGTCATCTACAAGTCCATGCTAGGTAAAGCTCCGCCTTATCTCAGCTCACTGGTCACGATGGCAACACCCATCCGTAGCACGCGCTCCAGCAGGTGTATCTCACTGATCATCCCTAAAGCCAACACCTCATTTGGCCGCCTTTCGTTCCAGTACTCTGCTGCCTGTGACTGGAACGAATTGCAAAAATCGCTGAAGTTGGAGACTTTTATCTCCCTCACCAACTTCAAACATCAGCTATCTGAGCAGCTAACCGATCGCTGCAGCTGTACATAGTCTATTGGTATATAGCCCACCCTTTCTCACCTACCTCATCCCCATACTGTTTTTATTTATTTACTTTTCTGCTCTTTTGCACACCAATATCTCTATCTGTACATGACCATCTGATCATTCATCACTCCAGTGTTATTCTGCAAAATTGTAATTATTTGCCTACCTCCTCATGCCTTTTGCACACATTGTATATAGACTCCCCCTTTGGTTTCTACTGTGTTATTGACTTGTTAATTGTTTACTCCATGTGTAACTCTTTGTTGTCTGCTCACACTGCTATGCTTTATCTTGGCCAAGTCGCAGTTGCAAATGAGAACTTGTTCTCAACTAGCCTACCTGGTTAAATAAAGGTGTTCTCAACTAGCCTACCTGGTTAAATAAAGGTGAAATAAAAATAAAAAATAAAAACAGTAAGACATTGTTGGGAGAACAGATGGATGCAGTTCAAAGCATGATGAATATAATTCACCAGTACATTTCTTTGTAGTCCCAAAAAATATCAGGTTGTAAATCATAGCTGGCCTGATACATTGTTTGCTGCCTCCATTCGGGATGCCCTGTTTCAGTTTCAATGACTCAATATTTTGGACAAAAACGGCCGAATGTAACTAAGGCTGGGAATGTCAATATAATCAAACTAGAAAGGGCAATGATCACAAGTCAGTCATAATGTGGCTAGCGTAACTATTTATGTATCTATTCATTTAGGAAGCTAAAAACGTGGAGGTTAATGTTTGCTAGCTAGCTGCTGGGTTTTTTGGTTGCTACAGCTAGAGATGCAGGTGTAATTTGGTTAGCAAGCAATACATATTAATCGCTTTGCTAGCTAGCTAGCTTTATTGAACTTTAACGACTGCTATCCAGTTAGCATATCTTGTGCGATCGTAAATTCACTCTGGCTATCTAATCCAAATTCAGAGCACTCTCATCTAAGAGTGAAGGATAACTGATGAATTTACGAACACGCAACACCGCCGAATATGACCCCTGTCAATTGTTACCAGCAGCACAGTCTAGATAACATGCAAACAGCCTAACCAGCTCTGCTAGTGCGAATAAAATGGTAAGAATGAGGTGTTCTCTCATTTGTATCTAGAAGTAGCTAGGAAGCTAGCCAGCTTTAGACAGTTAGCTTGGGTGTTTGACTGCCATTGTGAGGAATGCTCAAATCAACCTTACTCCTCGGCCTGCGTCCAGTGCAAATAGTGTAGTGTGCTCTCAATTTACAAACAACCCAGAGTGCACTCTGACATACTGAAGGCAATTTACAAACACACCCTTAGTCGTCAATCAAATGTATTTGGCATTGATCAAATGTGCGGACAGGCAAGTTCCCATTCAGTTGTCAAAGCGTGGGACGAGCAGGCTACTACTCACCATTGTTTATCAGTGCAATTTCGCTGGCCAAGTAGCTGAAAAAGTTTGACTGTTTATCTAATGTTCCCTCATTAGATTTTAGCTCATCTCACTCTGACTAGCATTAGTTGTTGATCTTCCTGTTGTTGATGTGCATAACTGAGTGAGAGAAAGCCTTCCTTTTTATGGTTGTTTGATCAATAGGACTGTAAAGTTCCCAAACGTAAGAGGGTACATTTACATATTTGCAGAAATCCATTCATGTGTATTTTGGAGCTCTTGGTGAATGCGTTCCAATGGTCTAACGTATTACTGTTGCTCCTGCCTGTAAACACAGTCTAGTTCAAAGTGAATGATGACAGGTCTGTGTGGCAAATGGATTATCTGCATATAGGCCTACTGTAGCTCTGATTGGCTATGGTGCACCAGTCTGCATAGATTCCGGTCTTGGATAAGACAAGATGTTTTTATTCGGTTTTAATTACTGCAGTCTGTTAATTGTTCAAATCCACGCCCGCTTTCCCACTCTATACTGCTATAGAATTTTCACAAATACCTTACTCTACGTCATTTCCAAACATTCTATGAATTTATGAAACGTGAAAATGACCATTCTAAGTGCTCACTTGTCAGAAAACGTTGCCATGATCTTCCTGGGGGTGTATATGAACAGATTGTAATAATATTTCATGTTGCTAAAACGCTATCAGATCCACTTTAACAAGGCTAAAAAACAAAACCTTATATTATAACGCCATGTCTACTTTGATACCATTGTTCACTTTGACAAACATCTACTATCTACTACAGACAGCTTACCATCAAGGTGACTGCTTCTCCATTGTGTGTGAAGTTATTCTGGGAGAGGTATTGTGAGAGTAGGTGCATGCAGGTATTGAGTAGATGTGTGCAGGCATTGTATGTGTGTGCAGGTATTGTGTGTGTGTCTGTATTGTGCTGCACAGAGCAGTCTGCCAGCTGTCAGAGGGGCAGTGTTAAAAGGCCTGGGGGATTTAAACCCTCCAGTTCTGCCAAGCTTTCTGTCTGTCTGCACAATAGGCTGGAGCCCTCTCCTGCCTAACCCCACTCACAATCCCCCTCTCCTGTCCTCCTCCTACCTTCCTCTACCCTTCCCTGCTCCCAATCCCCCTCTCCTGTCCTCCTCCCTTCCCTGCTCCCAATCCCCCTCTCCTGTTCTCTTCGTACCTTCCTCTACCCTTCCCTGCTCCCAATCCCCCTCTCCTGTCCTCCTCCCTTCCCTGCTCCCAATCCCACTCTCCTGTTCTCTTCGTACCTTCCTCTACCCTTCCCTGCTCCCAATCCCCCTCTCCTGTCCTCCTCCCTTCCCTGCTCCCAATCCCACTCTCCTGTTCTCTTCGTACCTTCCTCTACCCTTCTCTGCTCCCAATCCCCCTCTCCTGTTCTCCTCCTACCTTCCTCTATCCTTCCCTGCTCCCAATCCCCCTCTCCTGTTCTCCTCCTACCTTCCTCTACCCTTCCCTGCTCCCAATCCCCCTCTCCTGTTCTCCTTCCTGCCCTTCTCTGCTCCCAATCCCCCTCTCCTGTTCTCCTCCCTTCCCTGCTCCCAATCCCCCTCTCCTGTTCTCTTCGTACCTTCCTCTACCCTTCCCTGCTCCCAATCCCACTCTCCTGTTCTCTTCGTACCTTCCTCTACCCTTCTCTGCTCCCAATCCCCCTCTCCTGTTCTCCTCCCTTCCCTGCTCCCAATCCCCCTCTCCTGTTCTCTTCGTACCTTCCTCTACCCTTCTCTGCTCCCAATCCCCCTCTCCTGTTCTCCTCCTACCTTCCTCTATCCTTCCCTGCTCCCAATCCCCCTCTCCTGTTCTCCTCCTACCTTCCTCTACCCTTCCCTGCTCCCAATCCCCCTCTCCTGTTCTCCTTCCTTCCCTTCTCTGCTCCCAATCCCCCTCTCCTGTTCTCCTCCCTTCCCTGCTCCCAATCCCCCTCTCCTGTTCTCTTCGTACCTTCCTCTACCCTTCTCTGCTCCCAATCCCCCTCTCCTGTTCTCCTCCTACCTTCCTCTATCCTTCCCCGCTCCCAATCCCCCTCTCCTGTTCTCCTCCTACCTTCCTCTACCCTTCCCTGCTCCCAATCCCCCTCTCCTGCCCTCCTCCTCCTCTTCTCCATCCCTCTTTCCTGCCCTCCTCCTCATCTGCTCTCTCTCATATAACACTATATGCCTGTACTGTACTCTCCAAGAGTATATAACACTATATGCCTGTACTGTACTCTCCAAGAGTATATAACACTATATGCCTGTACTGTACTCTCCAAGAGTATATAACACTATATGCATGTACTGTACTCTCCAAGAGTATATAACACTATATGCCTGTAGTGTACTCTCCAAGAGTATATAACACTATATGCCTGTAGTGTACTCTCCAAGAGTATATAACACTATATGCCTGTACTGTACTCTCCCTGAGTGTATTGACTGCTGCTGGGACAATTACGACATTGCCTGATTATTTGATTGATGATACTCACGTGTGCAGGCCATAGTGGGTGGGTCTCTCTCAGCTCTGTAGAAAGCCTTCTCACAGTTGCAGACAGCAGCCCCCTCTCCATAGCTGAAACTGTGAGGGGGACACTTGGAACACTTGATGTTCCCCGTAAATGCCTTGTAGAAGCCTGGTCGACACGCTGTGGAGAGAAAGAGGGATATATGCTATATATATGTATATGTCAGGATTACAGACAGATACATGGTCAGGATAAGACACAGAGATATGGTTATACTGTATATGTCAGGATAAGAAACAGAGATATGGTTATACTGTAGATGTCAGGATAAGAAACAGATATGGTTATACTGTAGATGTCAGGATAAGACACAGATATATGGTTATACTGTAGATGTCAGGATAAGACACAGATATGGTTATACTGTAGATGTCAGGATAAGAAACAGAGATATGGTTATACTGTAGATGTCAGGATAAGACACAGATATATGGTTATACTGTAGATGTCAGGATAAGTAACAGAGATATGGTTATACTGTAGATGTCAGGATAAGAAACAGAGATATGGTTATACTGTAGATGTCAGGATAAGACACAGATATATGGTTATACTGTAGATGTCAGGATAAGAAACAGAAATATGGTTATACTGTAGATGTCAGGATAACATACACAGATATATGGTTATACTGTAGATGTCAGGATAACAGACACAGATATATGGTTATACTGTAGATGTCAGGATAACAGACACAGATATGGTTATACTGTAGATGTCAGGATAACAGACAGAGATATGGTTATACTGTAGATGTCAGGATAACAGACACAGAGATATGGTTATACTGTAGATATCAGGATAAGAAACATATGGTTATACTGTAGATATCAGGATAAGAAACAGAGATATGGTTATACTGTATATGGCAGAATAACAGACACATATATATGGTTATACTGTAGATGTCAGGATAAGAAATAGAGATATTGGTTATACTGTATATGGCAGGATAACAGACACAGATATATGGTTATACTGTATATGGCAGGATACCAGACACAGATATGGTTATACTGTATATGGCAGGATACCAGACACAGAGATATGGTTATACTGTATATGGCAGGATAACAGACACAGATATATGGTTATACTGTATATGGCAGGATACCAGACACATAGATATGGTTATACTGTAGATGTCAGGATAACAGACACAGATATATGGTTATACTGTACAGTCATGGCCAAAAGTTGAGTGACACAAATATAAATTTTTACAAAATTTGCTGCTTCTGTGTCTTTAGATATTTTTGTCAGATGTTACAAAGGAATACTGAAGTATAATTACAAGCATTTCATAAGTTTCAAAGGCTTTTATTGACAATTACATGAAGTTGATACATAGAGTCAATATTTGCAGTGTTGACCCTTCTTTTTCAAGACCTCTGCATTTTGCCCTGGCATGCTGTCAATTAAATTCTGGGCCACATCCTGACTGATGGCAGCCCATTCTTGCATATTCAATGCTTGGAGTTTGTCAGAATTTGTGGGTTTTTGTTTGTCAACCAGCCTCTTGAGGATTGACCACAAGTTCTCAATGGGATTAAGGTCTGGGGAGTTTCCTGGTCATGGACCCAAAATATTGATGTTTTGTTCCCCGAGCCACTTAGTTATCACTTTTGCCTTATGGCAAGGTGCTCCATCATGCTGGAAAAGGCATTGTTCATCACCAAACTGTTCCTGGATGGTTGGGAGAAGTTGCTCTCGGAGGATGTGTTGGTACCATTCTTTATTCATGGCTGTGTTCTTAGGAAAAATTGTGAGTGAGCCCACTCCCTCGGCTGAGAAGCAACCCCACACATGAATGGTCTCAGGATGCTTTACTGTTGGCATGACACAGGACTGATGGTAGCCCTCACCTGGTCTTCTCTGGACAAGCTTTTTTTCGGATGCCCCAAAAAATCGGAATGGGAATTCAGAGAAAATGACTTTACCCCAGTCCTAAGCAGTCCAGTCCCTGTACCTTTTTCAGAATATCAGTCTGTCCCTGATGTTTTTCCTGCATAGAAGTGGCTTCTTAGCTGCCCTTCTTGACACCAGGCCATCCTACAAAAGTCTTCGCCTCACTGTCAGTGCAGATGCACTCACACCTGCCTGCTGCCATTCCTGAGCAAGCTCTGTACTGGTGGTGCCCCGATCCCGCAGCTGAATTAACTTTAGGAGATGGGCCTGGCACTTGCTGGACTTTCTTGGGCGCCCTGAAGTCTTCTTCATAACAATTGAACCACTCTCCTTGAAGTTCTTGATGATCCGATAAATGGTTGATTTAGGTGCAATCTTACTGGCAGCAATATCCTTACATGTGAAGCCGTTTTTGTACAAAGCAATGATGACGGCACGTGTTCCCTTGTAGGTAACAATGGCTGACAGAGGATGAACAATGATTCCAAGCACCACCCTCCTTTTGAAGCTTCCAGTCTGTTATTTGAAATCAATCAGCATGACAGAGTGATCTCCAGCCTTGTCCTTGTCAACACTCACACGTGTCAACGAGAGAATCACTGACATGTCAGCTGGTCCTTTTGTGGCAGGGCTGAAATGCAGTGGAAATGTTTTGGGGGGATTCAGTTCATTTGAATGGCAAAGAGGGACTTTGCAATTCATTGCAATTCCTCTGATCACTCTTCATAACATTCTGAAGTATATGCAAATTGCCATCATACAAACTGAGGCACCAAACTTTGTGAAAATGTATATTTGTGTCATTCTCAAAACCTTTGGCCACGACTGTATATGGCAGGATAATAGACACAGATATATGGTTATACTGTATATGGCAGGATAACAGACACAGATATATGGTTATACTGTATATGGCAGGATAACAGACAGCAATATGGTTATACTGTATATGGCAGGATAACAGACACAGCTATATGGTTATACTGTATAGGGCAGGATAACAGACACAGGGATATGGTTATACTGTATATGGCAGGATAACAGACACAGGGATATGGTTATACTGTTATGGCAGGATAACAGACAGCTATATGGTTATACTGTATATGGCAGGATAACAGACACAGCTATATGGTTATACTGTATAGGGCAGGATAACAGACACAGGGATATGGTTATACTGTATATGGCAGGATTACAGACACAGGGATATGGTTATACTGTTATGGCAGGATAACAGACAGCTATATGGTTATACTGTATATGGCAGGATAACAGACAGCTATATGGTTATACTGTATATGGCAGGATAACAGACACAGGGATATGGTTATACTGTATATGGCAGGACCATGCCCCAGGACTACCTGACATGATGACTCCTTGCTGTCCCCAGTCTACCTGGCCATGCTGCTGCTCCAGTTTCAACTTCCACCTGACTGTGCTGCTGCTCTAGTTTCAACTGTTCTGCCTTATTATTATTCGACCATGCTGGTCATTTATGAACATTGAACATCTTGACCATGTTCTGTTATAATCTCCACCCGGCACAGCCAGAAGAGGACTGGCCACCCCACATAGCCTGGTTCCTCTCTAGGTTTCTTCCTAGGTATTGGCCTTTCTAGGGAGTTTTTCCTAGCCACCGTGCTTCTCCACCTGCATTGCTTGCTGTTTGGGGTTTTAGGCTGGGTTTCTGTACAGCACTTTGAGATATCAGCTGATGTACGAAGGGCTATATAAATAAATTTGATTTGATAACAGACACAGATATGGTTATACTGTATATGGCAGGATAACAGGCACTGAAATATGTTTATACTGTATATGGCAGGATAACAGACACAGGGATATGGTTATACTGTATATGGCAGGATTACAGACACAGGGATATGGTTATACTGTTATGGCAGGATAACAGACAGCTATATGGTTATACTGTATATGGCAGGATAACAGACAGCTATATGGTTATACTGTATTTGGCAGGTAACAGACACAGAGATATGGTTATACCGTATATGGCAGGATAACAGACACAGATATAGCAAATTCACAAAAGAGAAAGAAAGATGACATCAAATCGCATCAAATTTGTTACACAGTCAATGGACAATGGCTTAGACAAGCAAACACAATCTGTTGACCTAATGAAATTAATGTCTACTGATTTATATCCAGAAATAAGAGGAAAATGAAGTACATTGAAAGCAGTAATGAGAAAAAAGCTCCCTCTATTCTCTCCCTTTCTTCTCCTACACTCTGTCCTCCCTCTCTCCCTGCAGTCCGATCCTAAAGCCTGTACGCCTCAGGGACAAATGGCCTTTCAAATCCCTCTCAGCCTTTAACCGATGGTACCACACACACACACACACACAATCCCCGGGTACGCAGTCAGAGGAGAATTCCACTTCTGGGGTTGTCAGAGTGCCCATCGATTTAACAAGGTAACACAGGCTGAGCCATCTGAGGGCTTCACCTTGAAGTACTGAAGGCCTTGATGTGTGTGTTTGTGTGCGTGCGCGTATGTGTGGATGGAGTCTTTCCATTTCTCCTTCTGATAAACTAACCTACAGGAGCCCTGAAACCACACCGACGCAGATCAAATGGGATTAATTAGGACATCACACACACACACACACACACACACACACACACACACACACACACACACACACACACACACACACACACACACACACACACACACACACACACACACACACACACACACACACACACACACACACACACACACACACAGCAGAAGCCCCTTCTACCAACACAGACATAGCTGCAGTATCAATATGATGAGTGACACCCCCTGCAGCGGACCAAGGTTGGCTGTGCCATTAACCTCTGATAGTACATGGCTTTATACATGGCCTTGATTCACACACTGTCACTCAGTTATTCCCCCAGCAGAACTGTTTTAAACTGTCAACTAATGACACTTCTGTCTGACCCTCAAACAGCTGAGGGAAGAGACACACACACACACACACACGCACGCATGCACATGCACACATAGGCCAAGGCCTCCTGCTAAAAATAAAACAACATTAACGACAACAACAAATGTACTAAAATCAGGCAGCCGGCTGCATTAGAATGAGCTCTCCAGAATTGAAAAGATTGCTAAATGCATAACATAGGTATTTGATTAACCACATAATGGGTAAATATTTGTACGAACATAAGATTCAACAACTGAGACATAAACTGAACAAGTTCCACAGACATGTGACTAACATAAATGGAATAATGTGTCCCTGAACAAAGGGGGGGGGTCAAAATCAAAAGTAACAATCAGTATCTGGTGTGGCCACCAGCTGCATTAAGTACCGCAGTGCATCTCCTCCTCATGGACTGCACAAGATTAGCCAGTTCTTGCTGTGAGATGTTACCCCACTTTTCCACCAAGGCGCTTGCAAGTTCACAGACATTTCTAGGGGGGAATGGCCCTAGACCTCACCCTACAGGTCCCAGACGTGCGCAATGGGATTGAGATCAGGGCTCTTCGCTGGCCATGGCTGAACACTGACATTCCTGTCTTGCAGGAAATCACGCACAGAAGGAGCAGAATGGCTGGTGGCATTGTCATGCTGGAGGGTAATGTCAGGATGAGCCTACAGGAAGGGTACCACATGAGGGAGGAGGATGTCTTCACTGTAACACACAGTGTTGAGATTGCCTGCAATGACAACAAGCTCAGTCCAATGATGCTTTGACACACCGCCCCAGACCATGACGGACCCTCCACCTCCAAATTAATCCCGACCATCACCCCTGGTGAGACAAAACCGCAACTCGCCAGTGAAGAGCACTTTTTACCAGCCCTGTCTGGTCCAGCGACGGTGGGTTTGTGCCCATAGTTGACGTTGTTGCCGGTGATGTCTGGTGAGGACCTGCCTTACAACAGGTCTACAAGCCCTCTCTCTGTCCAGCCACTCTCAGTCTATTGTGGACAGTCTGAACACTGATGGAGGGATTGTGCGTTCCTGGTGTAACTCGGGCAGTTGTTGTTGCCATGCTGTACCTGTCCCGCAGGTGTGATGTTCGGATGTACTGATCCTGTGCAGGTGTTGTTACACGTGGTCTGCCACTGTGAGGACGATTAGCTGTCTGTCCTGTCTCCCTGTAGCGCTGTCTTAGGCGTCTCACAATACGGACATTGCAATTTATTGCCCTGGCCACATCTGCAGTCCTCATTCCTCCTTGCATTATGCCTAAGGCACGTTCACGCAGATGAACAGGGATCCAACCAGGAAGTGGGAAATCTGAGGTTTGTAGTTTTTCAAAGCTTGGCCTACCGAATACACAGTGTCTATGGGGTTGAGTTGCACCTCCTAAGGCTTCCACTAGAAATCAACTGTCTTTAGAAACTTGTTTCAGGCTTCTGCTATAAAGGAGGGGGGAATGGGAGCTAAATGAGTCATGGGTCTGGCAGAGTGTCTCAGGCTCGTGACGCGCGGCCCCGACAGAGTTAGCTCTCGTTCCAGTGCTTTTCTTCAGACAATGGAATTCTCCGGTTGGAACCTTATTGATGATATATGTTAAAAACATCCTAAAGATTGATTCCATACATCGTTTGACTTGTTTCTACGACCTGTAACGGAACCTTTCGAGTTTTCATCTGGACGTAGTGCTCGCGCCTCATGAAGATGGATTACTGGGCTGAACACGCTAACAACAAGTGCCTATTTGGACATAAATGATGGACTTTATGGAACAAATCAGTCATTTATTGTCGAACTGGGATTCCTGGGAGTGCCTTCTGATGAAGATCATCAAAGGTAAGTGAATATTTATGGTGTTGTTTCTAACTTTGTTGATTCCAAAATGGCGGCAATTCCTCTGGCTGTTTTGGGTTCTGAGCACTGTTCTCAGATTATGCTTCTTTAAAAAAAAAAATCTGACACAGCGGTTGCATAAAACCTTTTACAATGAAGATCTGTGAAGTTATTTGGATTTTTACTAATTATCTTTGAAAGACAGGGTCCTGGAAAAGGGACGTTTCTTTTTTTTCTGAGTTTACAATACAAGACAGCTATCAACACAAAGTAATGACTGCTTTTGAAATGAAAGTTAACATGGATGAATCATGTGTGTTCCATCGTGGCAAGACTATTTCCTAGGCTCTGTTGTTGTTGTGGTAACACTGACTATATCAGACCAGAAAGTAACACAAAACCCTGCATCAGCCCTGACTCAGAGACAGACAGAGAAATAGAGAGATGGTGAAGGTAGAGAGCCAGAGTGTTCAAATGCATGTGTGTGTGTATGCATGCATGGTTTGTGTGTGCTGGACAGTATTGGGCAGAGAGTGGGGCGTTCTAAGTGAGGATCATACCCTAAAACGTGGGCCCAGGGGCTCGGCTGAATCTGGGCCTGCTTCCCAAGGTTAACGAGCTCTGGAAGTCATCCACCACAACCACCACACAACCAAGATAGACCTACAGAACCTCTGAGGCTGGGCCCTGGGCCCTGGATGAACTGACCGACCGGGTTCTCCACCCACTGGACCAGAACTGGCAAGAGCAGCATGACAGCTCTGGCATAGCCCAGAACAGATGTACAGCGAGTGTGTGTATATGTGTTTGTGGGAGTGTGACTATCTATATGTGTGTGTGTGTGTGTGTGTGTATATATGTGTTTGTGGGAGTGTGTCTGTCTATATGTGTTTGCGTGTGTGTGTGTGTGTGTGTGTGTGTGTGTGTGTGTGTGTGTGTGTGTGTGTGTGTGTGTGTGTGTGTGTGTTTGTGGGAGTATGTGTGTGTGTGTGTGTATATATGTGTTTGTGGGAGTGTGTCTGTCTATATGTGTTTGTGTGTGTGTGTGTGTGTGTATGTGTTTGTGGGAGTGTGTCTGTCTATATGTGTTTGTGTGTGTGTATGTGTTTGTGGGAGCGTGTCTGTCTATATGTGTTTGTGTGTGTGTATGTGTTTGTGGGAGCGTGTCTGTCTATATGTGTTTGTGGGTGTGTGTGTATCTTTGTGCTCTCAGCACGGTGGGCGAAGGATCTCTCGTGGACTTCTCGTGGCGGCGAAGAGCAGCGATTCCAAGGGGAGCACAATTCTGCAGCATTTACTAGCAGAACCACATCAACAAATGTTGCAGAATAGTTCAGCTCTTGAAATCATAGAAAGAGTGAAGCGATGCAGGCAGGGGATGAGCTATCACGGAGGTAGGATGTATCTGGATAGCATTGTGTGTGTGTGTGTGTGTGTGTGTGTGTGTGTGTGTGTGTGTGTGTGTGTGTGTGTGTGTGTGTGTGTGTGTAACGTGATAAGATTGACATATTGTGGAGCTGAGATGTGGTAGACTTGCATATGGAGAATGATCCTTTTCCACAAAAAGCAGTTATCTACTTTCCCTGATGGAAAAACTCTTCCTCCATATTGCTTTTCTCTGGGCAGAGGGAAAACAGGTCGTCTCACTATCTGTGTGTACCTGTGTGTACACATGCCATTCATAGTACTACTACACAACAGTGCCATCACATTCCCCATCCCACTCTACATAGATTATATTACTACTACACAACAGTACCATCACATTCCCCATCCCAATCTACATAGATTATATTACTACTACACAACAGTGCCATCACATTCCCCCATCCCACTCTACATAGATTATATTACTACTACACAACAGTGCCATCACATTCCCCATCCCACTCTACATAGATTATATTACTACTACACAACAGTACCATCACATTCCCCATCCCAATCTACATAGATTATATTACTACTACACAACAGTGCCATCACATTCCCCCATCCCACTCTACATAGATTATATTACTACTACACAACAGTGCCATCACATTCCCCATCCCACTCTACATAGATTATATTACTACTACACAACAGTACCATCACATTCCCCATCCCAATCTACATAGATTATATTACTACTACACAACAGTACCCTCACATTCCCCATCCCACTCTACATAGATTATATTACTACTACACAACAGTACCATCACATTCCCCATCCCAATCTACATAGATTATATTACTACTACACAACAGTACCATCACATTCCCCATCCCACTCTACATAGATTATATTACTACTACACAACAGTACCATCACATTCCCCATCCCACTCTACATAGATTATATTACTACTACACAACAGTACCATCACATTAGCACATTTCCAACAAGTCAGTTCGTCAAATTTCTGCACAGCACAAGAACATCGGGAGCTTCATGAAATGGGCTTCCATGACAAAGCAGCCGCATGCAAGCCTAAGATCACCAGGCTCAATGCCAAGCGCCGCCATTGGAGTGATGAATCATGCTTCACCAGCTGGCAGTCCGATGGACTAATCTGGGTTTGGCGGATACCAGGTGAACTCTGCGTACCTGAATGCTTAGTGCCAACTGTAACATTTGGTGGAGGAGGAATAGTGGTCTGGGTCTGTTTCATGGTTTGGGCTAGGCCCCTTAATGAAGGGAAGGGAAGTCTTCACGCTATCTTTCCAACATCTAGTGGAAAGCCTTCCCAGAAGAGTGGAGGCTGTTATTATAGCAAAAGGGGGACCAACTCCATATTAATGCCCATGACCTTGGAATGAGATGTTTGATGAGCAGGTGTCCACATACTTTTACTTTTCATGTAGTGCATTATTATATTGATTATATAGTGTCATTTTCCACATGTTGGCCATAGAAGGGCCAAGAAGAGTTATCCATTTAAATTACGGTCTTAACATTACAATAACAAAACAACTCACATGCTTTCCCTAGATACAGTACATGTACGGTTACCCATCCATTCCTGTTCGATCTGTGAAAGGCAGGGAACAAGAGCAGAGGGCAGAGGGGATTAGGAAACATCTCTCCAAGAATGAGATGCGACTTTGACTCATCTGCCTTGGGCTTTTTCTGTAATTCCGACCCATTTTTAGGGTATTGAAGAGAAGACGCCAGCGTTACAGAGGCAAGAGAGGAGTGTCCTGGCAAGATTAAGGTGAAGGGAAAACAGGACACCACTTCCCTCCATTCTATTGGCCAATAATCACTTTCAGTCACTTGATAATAAGATTGATGACCTCCAGGACTCTCGTAACTGCAATATTCTCTGCTTTTCTGAAACATCGCTTTCGGATAAGATACCCCCATGGTTATCCAACTCGTTGGATTCTCCATTCACTGAGCGAACAGGAAAGTTGCGTCAGGGAAAGCGAGAGGGGTAGAGGTTTGCCTCTTCATCAACAACAAATGGTGTGCTGACTCGAGCGCAGTGGAAATATCAACCCTTTGTTCACCTGTGTTGGAATACCTGATGGTCAAATCCCGACCCTTCTACCTCACAAGGGAGTTTTCAGCTGTTGTATATTCCACCTCAGGACAATAGAAATAACAAGCTGGCAGTTAAAAGACTGTAAGAGGCTATAAACAAGCCAGAAAACTTGCACCCGGAGGCTGCTTTCCTTGTTGCCGGCGAATTTCATTCAGCATCATTAAGACAACTGATGCCTAACTCCCATCAACACGTCACCAATATTACTCTGAGAGCAGTGCCAGAGAGCAGAATAACTGATGCATTTACGAACGCTCAACACCCATTGAATATGGCCGATGTCAGTAAATGTTAGCAAAAAAGCTGAATTCAATTGTTGCCAGCAGCACAGTTGCAGTCACCAACACTCTGGATAACATAGAAACATCCAAACCAGCTCTGCTGGGGAGAGTAAAATGGTCAGAGTGAGGTGTTCTCTCATTTGTGTCTGGAAGTAGCTAACAACCTCCTGTACTCCCTGTTCACCCACGACTGCAGCCAGGCACGACTCCAACACACAATCATCAAGTTTGCTGACGACATACCGGTGGTAGGCCTGATCACCAACAACTATGAGGCAGTCTGCAGGGAGGAGGTCAGTGACCAGACAGTGTGGTGCCGGGACAACAACCTCTCCCTCAACTTCAGTAAGACCAAGGAGCTGATGGTAGACTACAGGAAACGGTGTGGTGAGTTCGCCACCATCGACGTGGCTGCAGTGGAGCGGGTTGAGAGCTTCAAGTTCCTCTGTATCCACATCACTAAGGACTTAAAATGGTCCACACACACGCAGTCGTGAAGAAACCATTGACGGTTCCTTCTGCACACACACACTCAATTAATTTGCTCACACACACACATTTAACATGCACACACATTTATACTGACTCTACACACACACACACACACACACACACATACAATTATCATATACTCTGTTGCTACTCTGTTTATCATATATCATGATGCCTCGTCAACTTACCCCTATATATATACATATACACCTGTATCACTCCAGCACCTTGTAAATATGCTATTGGAACTGCACAGCCTCTTTTTTTAAAAATGTTTATTTCTATCTTATGTAATTGTTAGTACTACATTGATATTGATTACTGCATTGTTGGGTTTGGAGCTTGCAAGAAAGGTATTTCACTGTACTTGTGCACATAACATTAACACTTGAAACTTCAGCCATGGGATGTGTTCTATCCTGTGAGAGATTACAAACATCCTCTCTAGCTACACCCGAGTTACTCACCATCTTAGTGGTGTTATATAGCTCTGCTGAGACAGCAGAGTCTATCTCTCAGATACCATAGAAAAATGATATCATAGATCCTCAGATCTTCATTAAGATAGCAGAAGGGTTAATTTGTGTTACAGTGAGTGAGAGACGTCAGCTGCGATTACATGAGGCCGAGTCCTCTCCTCTCTTCTCTCTCTCCCCCTCTCCCCCCTCCTCACATGCCTCTGCTCTCTGTCTGTTGTGTTTACATCTTGACATTTGAGAGATCTCTCTCTGAGCCGTGTTTCTCCCCCGTGCCTCCCCCTTCACCTTGATGTTCCTGATCTAATCTCAGCTATTACAACCCAGATCTCAATCTCTACATGGCATTTAGCATCAACACGACCTGCCGTTCGCTGCACAACACACACAGGATGTTTACTGTGTGTGTGTGTGTGTGTGTGTGTGTGTGTGTGTGTGTGTGTGTGTGTGTGTGTGTGTGTGTGTGTGTGTGTGTGTGTGTGTGTGTGAGAGTAGTGGGGTTAAGCTGGCTATAGCTACTGTAGCTTAGCCTTGCAGGTGAAGTCACCTTGTCTGAGACCTGAAGTTACTGACACACTTGAAGCGGATTTTTAAATCGAGTTGAGGGTTTTGGTTGTACTACAGTGTGAAGTGCTGTATCAAGAATCTCTATGGTCTAACATGGAGAGTGTTAGATAGCAGGACAGAGAAAAAGACAGTAAAGAGACAACAGGAGTGAGAGGTAGAGAGAGAGACACAAAGAGAGAGACAGAGAAATATAGAGACTCCGGTCTCTACAATACAGTCCAGGCAGTGTTAGCCACGTCTGCCCCAAGAGTAATATCTCATTGACATTATTGCAGGCGGAGATCCGACTGTGGTTTTATGGACCTTACAGAGGTCAGCGCAGCTCGCTACTCCGCAGAGAAATGTTTATTGCTGGGGAGAAACAGTCTTTGGCCAAATGAACTAACAGAGCAGTAAACCTATCAGCAGACATCTTTTACAGCAGAGAATCCCAGGGGGAGAGAGAGAGACCAAGGGAGAGAGGCAGAGAAAGAGAGTCCTGGAGAAGAGTCCCCTAAGCAAGCTGGTCCTGGGGCTCTGTTAACAAACACAAACAGACCACACAGAGCCCCAGGGTAGCAACACAATTAGACCCAACCAAATCATGAGAAAACTAAAAGATATTTACTTGACACATTGGAAAGAATTTACAACAAAACTGAGCAAACCAGAATGCTATTTGGCCCTAAACAAAGAGTACACAGCGGCAGAATACCTGACCACTGTGACTGACCCAAACTTAAGGAAAGCTTTGACTATGTACAGACTCGGTGAGCATAGCCTGCTATTGAAAAAGGCCGCCATAGGCAGACCTGGCTCTCAAGAGAAGACAGGCTATGTGCAAACTGCCCACAAAATTAGGTGGAAACTGAGCTGCACTTCCTAACCTCCTGCCCAATGTATGACTATATTAGAAACACATATTTCCCTCAGATTACACAGACCCACAAAGAATTTTAAAAACAAACCCAATGTTGATAAACTCTCATATATACTGGGTGAAATACCACAGTATGCAATCACAGCAGCAAGATTTGTGACCTGTTGCCACGAGAAAAGGACAACCAGTGAAGAACAAACACCATTGTAAATACCACCCATATTTATGTTAATTTATTTTCTCTTTTGTACTTTAACTATTTGCACATCGTTACAACCCTGTATACATACACATAATATGACATTTGTAATGTCTTTATTCTTTTGGAACTTCTGTGAGCGTAATGTTTACTGTTAATTTTTATTGTTTATTTAACTTTTGTTTATTATCAACCTCTCTTGATTTGGCAATGTTAACATACAGTTGAAGTCAGATGTTTACATACACCTTTGCCAAATACATTTAAACTCAGTTTTTCACAATTCCTGATATTTAATCCTAGTAAAAATTCCCTGTCTTAGGTCAATCCTAGTAAAAATTCCTTGTTTTAGGATCACCACTTTACTTTAAGAATGTGAAATGTCAGAATAATAGTAGAGAAAATTATGCTTTTATTTATTTCTTTCATCACATTCCCAGTGGGTCAGACGTTTACATACTCAATTAGTATTTGGTAGCATTGCCTTTAAATTGTTTAACTTGGGTCAACCATTTCGGGTAGCCTTCCACAAGCTTTCCACAATAAGTTGGGTGAATTTTGGCCCATTCCTCCTGACAGAGCTGGTGTAACTGACTCAGGATTGTAGGCCTCCTTGCTCGCACACACCTTTCAGTTCTGCCCACAAATGTTCTATAGGATTGAGGTCAGAGCTTTGTGATGGCCACTCCAATAGCATGACTTTGTTGTCCTTAAGCCATTTTGCCACATCTTTGGAAGTATGCTTGGGGTCATGGTCCATTTGGAAGACCCATTTGCGTCCAAGCTTTAACTTCCTGACTGATGTCTTCAGTTGTTGCTTCAATATATCCACGTAATTTTCTTTCCTCGTGATGCCATCAATTGTGTGAAGTGCACCATTCCCTCCTGCAGCAAAGCACCCCCACAACATGATGCTGCCACCCCTGTGCTTCACGGTTGGGATGGTGTTCTTCAGCTTGCAAGCTTCCCCCTTTTTCTACCAAACATAACGATGGTCATTATGGACAACAGTTCTATTTTGTTTCATTAGACCAGAGGACATTTCTCCAAAAAGTACGATCTTTGTCCTCATGTGCAGTTGCAAACCGTAGTCTGGCTTTTCAAAAAGAAATTACCCCCCTTTTCTCCCCAATTTCGTGGTATACAAATGTTAGTAATTACTATCTTGTCTCATCGCTACAACTCCGGTACGGGCTCGGGAGAGACGAAGGCCGAAATCCATGCGTCCTCCGAAACACAACCCAACCAAGCAGCACTGCTTCTTAACACAGCGTGCCTCCAACCCGGAAGCCAGCCGCACCAATGTGTCGGAGGAAACACCGTGCACCTGGCTACCTTGGTTAGTGCGCACTGCGCCCGGCCCGCCACAGGAGTCGCTGGTGCACGATGAGACAAGGATATCCCTACTGGCCAAACCCTGCCTAACCCGGACGATGCTAAGCCAACAGTGTGTCGCCCCACGGACCTCCCTGTCGCAGCCGGCTGCGACTGTAGTCTGGCTTTTTTTATGGCGGTTTTGGAGCAGTGGCTTCTTCCTTGCTGAGCAGCCTTTCACGTTATGTCGATATAGGACTCGTTTTTACTGTGGATATAGATACTTTTGTACCTGTTTCCTCCAGCATCTTCAAAAGGTCCTTTGCTGTTGTTCTGGGATTGATTTGCACTTTTCGCACCAAAGTACGTTCATCTCTAGGAGACAAATCGCAACTCCTTCCTGAGCGGTATGCCGGCTGCGTGGTCCCATGGTGTTTATGCTAGCATACTATTATTTGTACAGATGAACGTGGTACCTTCAGGCGTTTGGAAATTGCTCCCAAGGATGAACCAGACTTGTGGTTCTAAAGTAGATAGATCTGAGGTCTTAGCTGATTTCTTTAGATTTACCCATGATGTCAAGCAAAGAGGCACTGAGTTTGAAGGTAGGCCTTGAAATACATTCACAGGTACACCTCCAATTGACTCGAATGATGTCAATTAGCCTATCAGAAGCTTCTAAAGCCATGACATCCTTTTCTGGAATGTTCTAAGCTGATTAAAGGCACAGTCAACTTAGTGTATGTAAACAACTTCTGACCCACTGGAATTGTGATACTGTGAATTATAAGTGAAATAATCTGTCTGTAAACAATTGTTGTAAAAATTATTTGTGTCCTGCAAAAAGTAGATGTCCCAACCGACTTGCCAAAACTGTAGTTTGTTAACAAGACATTTGTGGAGTGGTTGAAAAACAAGTTTAATTGACTCCAACCTAAATGTATGTAAACTTCTGACTTCAACTGTATGTTTCCCATGCCAATAAAGTCCTTAAGATGAAATTGAATTGAGAGACAGAGATGCAGAGAGAGAGACAGAGAGTGCAGTTCTACACTAAATCATCCTCAGACAGTAACCCACACAACCCAGCGCAACAAAGCCAGAGATAGACAGTAAAACAGGGCTTTTATGGGCTGACCAGCCAGAGACAGGGAGACAATAGCCTGGGCTGGCACACGGACAAACAAAGCACACCGCGGACTGAGATTAGGATGTCCAGGACAGAGATCTCTGGCCGACAGACTAAATAGATGGAAATTGCCCCAACCATTACTTGGATGCTATCATCAATATTATTTTAAGGTCAGAATTCAAATCAAATATATAATCCTGAAGTGCAATAGCACAGTGTATGCATATGCTTTCGTGCAAGATAAGGAACTTAAGTCAGCGTATGGTCCTTCTCAGGTCTCCTACGGTAGCCCTCTACTCCTGCAGTCCTATACTGCTGCAGAACAGAGAAGCCCCTCTCCTCTCTCCCATAAAGCCTTCATTATCTGCTGGTTAATTATCTAACATGGAGACAGGGATGTCATTTACCTCCCAGGAAGAAGGATGTGATGCGGCAGTGTGCTTGGATTCCTAATGGCACAAACAAAGTTCATGAATACTTAATAAGGTGTTATGAAGATTGTTGTTGTGACTCAACTTTCCCTTCCACATGATGGATGCCCATCGAGAGCTTTAACACCCCTTTAAATCTCGCACGCTCGCACGCACGCACACACACACACGCACGCACACACACACACACACGCACACACACATGCTCGCACGCACACACACACACACGCACACACACACACACACACGCACATGCACGCATACACACACACGCACACATGCACGCATACACACGCACGCATACACACACACGCATACACACACACGCACACACACACGCACGCACACGCGCACACGCACGCACACACACACACGCACACACACACACATGCTCGCACGCACACACACACACACACACACACACACACGCACGCACGCACACACACACACACACACACACACACGCACGCACGCACACACACACACACGCACACACACGCACACTTGCATTGTGTTAAATCACACGAAATGATCTTTGCTCAACATCACATTAGCATAAAAAACCCTCTCTTTGAAATAAACAACGTCTGAGCCACGCCAGGAGAACACAACAAACAACGTCAGAGATAACGACAACATGACAGGCCTCATCACTGGAGAAGATCCCTCACTCTACTGCAACACTGTTTCAATCCACCACCTTAACTGTGATGACACTTTACACTGTGATGTTCTCTGCACTTTATTCTACTTAACTCTCCGATCACATGAATAAGTTATACCACTAATCAGATGTATGTTTAAGAGCACCACATCTTTAAAAACACACGCCACAGATTGCACTGCCGGTGATAGAGCACATCATTCAGCAGCAGATGCAGAAACATTTGCAACTGTGAACGCAGCAGTGTGAGTGTTTCTGGCTGCTGTCTGAGGAATGCCAGGGTGTTGTTGAACATTTCTCAGGACCATTAGGACAGAGACAAGCTCAGTGTTTTGGCAGAACGAAAGGAGATGAGGAACAAAGCTTCAATAAAGCCTTCATGACGATCTCCAAGAGCTTCGACCACGCTGCTTAAAGGTTGTTATATACAAGTCATTGCTATTCAGACTAGAGGTCGACCGATTATTCGGCATGGTCGATTAATTAGGGCCAATTTCAAGTTTCCATAACAATCGGTAATCGGCATTTTTGGATGGCGATTACATTGCCCTCCACGAGGAGACTGCGTGGCAGGCTGACCACCTGTTACGCGAGTGCAGCAAGGAGCCAAGGTAAGGTGCTAGCTAGCATTAAACGTATCTTATTAAAAACAATCAATCTTAACATGATCACTAGTTATAACTACACATGGTTGATGATATTACTAGTTTAACTAGCATGTCCTGCGCTCAATATAATCAATGCGGTGCGTGTAATTTTATCATTGAATCACAGCCTACTTCAACTTCGCCCAAACGGGGGATGATTTAACAAAAGCACATTCGTGAAAAAAGCACAATCGTTGCACCAATGTACCTAAACATAAACATCAATGCCTTCCTTAAAATCAATACACAAGTATATATTTTTAAACCTGCATTATTTCGTTAAAAGAAATTCATGTTGGCAGGCAATATTAACTAGGGAAATTGTGTCACATCTCTTGCAACAGAGTCAGGGTATATGCAGCAGGTTGGGCTCATTGCGAACTGTGTGAAGACCATTTCTTCCTAACAAAGACCGTAATTCATTTGCCAGAGTTTTATATAATCATGACATAACATTGAAGGTTGTGTAATGTAACAGGAATATTTAGACTTATGGATGCCACCCGTTCTATAAAATACAGAATGGTTCCGTATTTCACTGAAAGAATAAACATTTTGTTTTCGAAATGATAGTTTTCGGATTTGACCATATTAATGACCTAAGGCTCGTATTTCTGTGTGTTTATTATATTATAATTAAGTCTCTGATTTGATATTTGATAGAGCAGTCTGACTGAGCGGTGGTAGGCAGCAGCAGGCTCATAAGCATTCATTCAAACAGCACTTTCCTGCGTTTGCCAGCAGCTCTTCGCAATGCTTGAAGCACAGCGCAGTTTATGACTTCAAGCCTATCAACTCCCGAGATTAGGCTAGCAATACTATAGTGCCTATTAGAACATCCAATAGTCAAAGGTATATGAAATACAGATGGTATAGAAACTTCTTACCTGGGAATATTGAAGAATCATGTTAAAAAGAACCACCAGCTTTCATATGTTCTCATGTTCTGAGCAAAGAACTGAAACGTTAGCTTTTTTACATGGCACATATTGCACTTTTACTTTCTTCTCCAACACTGTGTTTTTTGCATTATTTAAACCAAATTGAACATGTCTCATTATACAGACACTCTCACTCTCTGTTCTTGCTTCCACTATGTGTTCTCTGTTTTAGTTGAGAGAAAAGGAATTTCATAATACAATAATATATGCCATTTAACAGACAAATTTAAGATTAGAGATGAGACAGCTGTGAGTGTCACTGTCGCCGACTGACATTTTTAGAGTCTAAATGTGGAACGGAACGTGGACTGTGTGTGTGGCTCTGTTTGTGTATGTGCGACTGTGTTTGCTGTACTGTGAGAGCGGACAGTGTTATTTCATTAACACTCCTATACTGACGTGCTCTAACACGCTGCAGCCTCTAAAGCTGTTCTGCCCAGCTGCTGAAATAGAAAATGACAACACATTTCAAATGTGTTGTGTGATTACTGTCGATAAACCTACTGTGACGATAAAGTCATTTTTAATTGGCATTTTGACATACCAGTCAGTGAGAATAGTATGTAAATCAGATGCACTAGTGTGGACGGGCACCGGGCATCACCCAAAAGTAAAGCAACCTGCATGCTTATAAAATAACAGTCGTATTAATGATTGGTCGTTGAATTAATGAAAGTATTTTCCTGCAAAGAGGAAATCTAGATGCCTCATAATAGTTGATAGTATGGTGTATAATCACCGTGGTGAAATGATTGCAGTTTCTTACTCAGAGGAAAGTGAGTGAAAGTGCTTAGCTGGGAGAAAGTTTGCTCCAACTTCTATCATGTTGGATGATGAAATGCTGCTTCATTAGCCTAGCAGGCAGCATAGCATCAGGCAGTAGTAATTAGAGGAGAATGAGAGCAAATGGGGCCACATCTCTTCATTAATGATCTGATCTGAGGAGAAACACACTGCAAACACTCAGCATCAGCAACACTCAATTGCTACAGATACTTTGTTATGTTCCTATTGCTCAGCTAAGCTTGGCTCTTACAGCACACCAGGTCACACCTGAATATAAACCAAAATAAACACATGACTGCTAGGATTAGTCCTGGTTCTAGCCAATCCTCATTAAACCCCCTCACCTCCACCCTCCCTCCAGCCACACCATGCAGGCTTCATTTGAATACCCATCTGCCTGCAGCACATTGAGATGAATGGGTGCTGGGCCAGGTAAACTGGAGTGGTCTTTCGTGGTGCCAGATCACACAATGCTGAAGCAATTATACAGCAGGCCTTGGCTAGCCCTGTACACAAACAGCTTGTGTTGCCGCCTGCCTGCCCACCCGCTCTGCCAAAGCCATTTCATTCTCAGGCAACACAGTCATTAGCAACTAGCTTAAGTGATCACCCTGCTGCCTCCTACTGCTATTTAAATGCTAGAATTGCACATTTATCCTGAACGCAGGCAATTAAATGGTTATATGTTTTATTGAATCCTGTTATGTGCACTAATGATGGGTAGTTGGAAAAAACGTTTCTAACTGTGACTGAAGGATATTACAAACAAAGTCCTCAATAGACAGACAGTGTATATGGAGACAGGTTTCCATATGAAACATGCTCCTACTCTGTTGCTGTGATAACAGCCTCTATGCAGTCATTCATACGCAATCACACAATCAATATGTGATTCTCTGGGCCTATGAAAGTGCTTATGAAAAATGCTCCCTCAGGCTCAGAAAGACAGACAGTCAGATGAATGGGAAAATATATGAACACTGTAAATAAAGATGAGTCAAGACAACTCATGAATATGAATTTGGTCAAATGTTCAGGGGAATTAAGGTTCCAGTCTCCGTGTTTAACTTCACTCCAGAGGTGTGTTTAAAATGAAGGGAGTGTGAGATGTAGTGTCAACATTCACAGCTCTACTCTACCAGTGTGTAAAAGAGATAAGACACCTCTTAGTCTCACCACATCTAAATAACATCTAGGAGGACTAGGAACTAAAGTGCTGGGAAGAAGCATGAAGAAAGAAAGAAAGACTGAGCAGAAACAAAGTGAGTGAAATCAGCCATCAACTCTCCCAACCAGTCACCCACCCAGTCAGTCAGCCACCCAGTCAGTCAGTCATCAGTGGGAGTTTTTGGTTTCCCCCTGGTAACCCAGTCTGTCCCAATCACCCACAGAGCCATTATAGAGCAGAGCAGACATCACCCTCTCCCTCCCTCTCTCTCTCTGTCTGACACCTCATCATACCACACAGACAGGACTGACAGCCTCACTCCATCTCCCTAAACCACACTGGCATTCCAGACCCTTCCTCAATATCATGCTGCCTGGTTGTGTGTGGCACCAGCCTGTTCCTGCACATATGACACATACCAATGCAAAGACACACACATACAGTTAGTTGACAGTTTATTAGGTACACACATCAAGTACCGGGTCGGACCCCCCTTTGCCTTCAAAACAGCCTGAATTCTTTGGGGCATGGAAACCTTGCTCAATTGGTATCAAGGGAACTAACATGTGTCAAGAAAACATTCCCCACACCATTACACCACAGCTAACCAGCCTGTACTATTGACACCAGGCAGGACGGGGCCATGGACTCATGCTGTTTACGCCAGATCCTGACTGCCATCAGCATGACGCTGCAGGAACCTTCTGCAATAGCCCATCTGTGACAAAGACCGACGAGCTGTGCGATCCGAGATGCCGTTCTGCACACCACTGCTGTACTGTGCCTTTATTTGCCTGTGTGTGGCCTGCCTGTTAGCTTGCACGATTCTCATCATTCTCCTTAGACCTCTCATCAAATCAAATCAAATTGTATTTGTCAAATGCTCCGAATACAACAGGTGTCGACCTTACAGTGAAATGCTTACTTACAAGCCCTTAACCAACAATGCTTTAAGTTTTAAGAAAAATAAGTGTTAAGTAAAAAAATAGATAAATAAAACATTGAAAATAAAAGTAACAAATAATTAAACAGCAGCAGTAAAATAACAAGCAGTACTATATACAGGGGGTACCGGTACAGAGTCAATGGGCACCGGTTAGTCGAGGTAATATGTACAAGTAGGTCAGGTTAAAGTGACTATGCATAGATAATAAACAGAGAGTAGCAGCAGCGTAAAAGAGGGGTCTGGGTAGCCCTTTGATTAGCTGGTCAGGAGTCAAATGGCTTGGGGCTAGAAGCTGTTAAGAAATCTTTTGGACCTAGACTTAGACACTTCGGTAACGCTTGCCCTGTGGAAGCAGAGAGAACAGTCTATGACTAGGGTGGCTGAAGTCTGATAATTTTTAGGGCATTCCTCTGACACCGCTTGATATAGAGGTCCTGGATGGCAGGGCCCAGAGATGTACTGGGCCGTACACACTACCCACTGTAGTGCCTTGCGGTCAGAGGCCGAGCAGTTGCCATACCAGGCAGTGATGCAACCAGTCAGGATACACTCGATGGTGCAGCTGTAGAACCTTTTGAGGATCTGAAATGTTTGTCTCCTGAGGGGGAATAGGCTTTGTCGTGCCCTGTTCACGACTGTCTTAGTGTGTTTGGACCATGATAGTTTGTTGGTGAATTTGACACCAAGGAACGTGAAGCTCTCAACCTGCTCCACTACAGCCCTGTTGATGAGAATGGGGGTGTGCACGGTCCTCCTTTTTCTGCAGTCCACAATCATCTCCTTTGAATTGATCACATTGAGGGAGAGGTTGTTATCCTAGCACCACACTGCCAGGTCTCTGACCTCCTCCCTATAGGCTGTCTTATCGTTGGCAGTGATCAGGCCTACCACTGTTGTGTCATCGGCAAACTTGATGACATTGGAGTCGTGCCTGGCCATGCAGTCATGAGTGAACGGGGAGTACAGGAGGGGACTGAGCATGCACCCCTGAGGGGCCCCGTGTTGAGGATCAGCGGGGCGGATGTGTTGTTACCTACCCTTACCACCTGGGGGCGGCCCATAAAGAAGTCCAGGATCCAGTTGCAGAGTGAGGTGTTTAGTCCCAGGGTTCTTAGGTTAGTGATGAGCTTTGAGGGAACTATGGTGTTGAACGCTGAGCTGTAGTCAATGAATAGCATTCTCACAGAGGTGTTCCTTCTGTCTGGGTGGGAAAGTGCCATTAGGGATGACATCATCTGGGGATCTGTAGGGGCGGTTACCTTAATGTTCTTGTGCACAGGGACTATGGTGGTCTGCTTTGAACATGTTGGTATTACAGACTTGGACAGGGAGAGGAAGAAAATGTCAGTGAAGACACTTGCCAGTTGGTCAGCGCATGCTCGGAGTACACGTCCTGGTAATCCGTCTGGCACTGCGGCCTTGTGAATGTTGACCTGTTTAAAGGTCTTACTCACATCGGCTACAGAGAGCGTGATCACACAATCGTCCGGAATAGCTGATGCTCTCATGCATGTTTTAGTGTTACTTGCCTCGAAGCAAGCATAAAAGTAATTTAGCTCGTCTGGTAGGCTCGTGTCACTGGGCAGCTTGCGGCTCTACTACCCTTTGTAGTCTGTAATAGTTTGCAAGCCCTGCCACATCTGACGAGCATCGGAGCCGGTGTACGATTCAACCTTATTCAACCTTAGTCCTGTATTGACCTTTTGCCTGTTTGATGGTTCGTCGTCGGATAATTTCTTATATGCTCCTGGGTTAGAGTCCCGCTCCTTGAAAGTGGCAGCTCTACCCTTTAGCTCAGTGCGGATGTTGCCTGTAACCCACGGTTACTGGTTGGGGTATGTACGTACAGTCACTGTAGGGACAACGTCATCGATGCACTTATTGATTAAGCCAATGACTGATGTGCTGTACTCCTCAATGCCATCGGAAGAATCCCAGAACATAGTCTGTGCTAACAAAATAATCCTGTAGCTTAGCATCTGCTTCATCTGACCACTTTCTTATTGACCGAGTCACTGGTGCTTCCTGCTTTAGTTTTAATTATGGTCAGATTTTCCAAATGGAGGGCGAGGGAGAGCTTGGTACTCATCTCTGCGTGTGGTGTAGAGGTGGTCTAGAGTTTCTTCCCTCTGGTTGCACATTAAACATTCTGGTAGAAATGAGGTAAAATGGATGAATGTTTCCCTGCATTAAAGTCCCGGGCACAAGGAGCGCTGCCTCTGGATGGGCGTTTTCCTGTTTGCTTATGGCGGAATACAGTTCATTCAGTGTGGTCTTAGTGCCAGCATTGGTTTGTGGTGGTAAATAGAGCGTGGTGGTAAATGGGGCGGCAGGGTAGCCTAGTGGTTAGAGCGTTGGACTAGTAACCGGAAGGTTGTGAGTTCAAACCCCCGAGCTGACAAGGTACAAATCTGTCGTTCTGCCCCTGAACGGGTGGTTAACCCACTGTTCCCAGGCCGTCATTGAAAATAAGAATGTGTTCTTAACGGACTTGACTGGTTAAATAAAGGTACATTTTTTTATATTTTTTAAAAAGACAGCTAAGAAGAATATAGATAAAAACTATCTTGGTAAATAGTGTGGTCTACAGCTTATCATGAAAAACCTCGAGACTTCCTTAGATTTTGTGCACCAGCTGTGGTTTACAAATATATATAGACCGCCACCCCTTGTAAAGTCATCTTTACCATATTAAGCTGGTGTTAGAGAGGTAATATAATCAACTTAAGGAGCTGATGTAGACAAATGTCAGGGATACAAAATGTCAGTCCATGTAACACAAGTTCTACCACATCGTTAAGATGAAACACGTCACCTTAACACATCATGTAATGCAGAGAAAGTACATGCGCGTGGGATCATCATATTTATGGCTACGTCATTAACATTAACGTCAATTGGGCGTCTAATTTCCCCATCTAATTTTCAATCCTGCGTCTTGGCTTACAGTAGCTTTTGTTCTGTTTCTGACACAAAAACGCATGCACGAATGCAAGCACGCACACTTACCCACTCTGCAGTACAGTATCCTGTATGGTGTGTGTGCCTGAGAGGCAGCTCTGATGTATAGTGTGTAATAGTGTTTAATAACTGGTCCATTACGTGTCTGGGTAATCGCATTCTCTAATGCACCAACACACAGCCTATTCTATTTCAACCGCCTCAGCTCTTTTCAGTACACTGTAAAACTCATTTCAGAAAGGCTCGGTGCAAAACAGCCCTCAAATATCAATTACCGCTTATGGGGAAAGGAGCTGATGGGTGCTACATTTCCAAATCCTTCAATAATATATTCATTCCGCTTTAATACGTTGTTTTTATAGGGTGTGATAAGAACGAACGGTGGCGTAGGAATTAAATCAGATTGAACCTAATAGGAACGTGTGTGCGTCTGTGTCAACTTTGATATTTATTCGATACTGGAACATGAAAAACAGTTTGTTACTAGAATTTGTGTTACTTTTCTTACTTCTGTCAGATATGTCTCACGGATCAAGCCCGTCTATCAATACAGCCGACCCCTTACTATAGTGTGCACGGTGTCTGCTCCACTTACTCATTGCTAGGCTACGCTAGGAGTCTGGGCTGCATCATGTTAGCTCCCAACTCATGCTGCACACAAGTTAACACACATGAATAATGTGACACGGCCTGTAGAAATGTTGAGACTGTTAATTACTGTCCGCAAAACAATGTCCATACAGGCTAGAACACTTTACAATGGAAGAAGATAGTCTACAAAGCTGGAAGCTAATGGTAAATGTCCTTGCTAGCTGACAGCTAAAGCTAATAGCTAAAGCTAACATCAATGCACCACCCTAGTACTTTGTTTGCAAACCATAAAGCAAAATATTTCAAAGCTGATTGCTACCAAAACACTATTCATTTACTTAAAATCAGTCTCCCTCTCATGTCTCTCCCAAAAAGTATCTATTGCCTCAGAGAACTGACTGTGTGTGTCAATAGGGCTTTAACACATTGCTGCCAACTAATTGTCAGGGTAAGTTGCTAGAGGCAGGTTGATTTGTTGCTAAAAGTTGCTAAATGACGTTGGGAAGTCATTGCGTGATAACATAAAACTGCGTCATTACGTAGAATACACAATAACGGTACTCAAATTGACTGGCCATCTCGGCAAAAAATATGATTTGACACTTGTTCAGGTAGAGTCCCACTCTTTTTCTGTACTTCTGGCTGTACAATTTTGATTGAGACATGTTGTTTAATGTTGTAAATTCTGTTCAAGATCAAACATTCTTGACCAACTATATTCATTGGGTTTGGCTCGTCGAACCCGTACTTCTGCTGCAGTCAGCCAACAATAATTTGCAATTTGTTGAAATTGCTGCTGGCCTGCTGCTGCCGGTGCACGTGCTGAGCGCCTGCTGCTGACGTCACTCACAATGCACTTTTGCAGCCAGGCGCGTGTGTTGTGACGCGTGTCACAGACTGAAATGGTTTTTGTGTCATTTAGAGGGAAAATGCTGCATTTTAGCCACTTTTCAAAAGTTGCTAAAAGTTCCAAATACATTTTTAAAAGTAGCTAAATTTGTTGCGCGGTGCTGTAGTCTAAAAAGTTGCTAAATCTAACAACAAAATTGCTAAATTGGCATCACTGCTTCAACAGGCTGCCCACCTCTTGCCTCATGAATGTCATTACTAGTTAAAGAGACAGCGCACACTTTTATAAAATAAGATATTTCTATGCAAATGTAGCTGATCAGTACAATAAAATAAGTCACAAATGGAAGAGAAACAGATTGTTTGTCATCTGTAGCCCCATGAAATCAGCCAAAACAAGCTCAATAACTCAATGCATGCACAAACTCCTATTGAATATGCATTCATCTGTAGTGTGAATAGGCCTAGAATACATCTTGATTTACCCAGTTTATCAATAGAGATGTACTATTCAAATAAACTATTCCCATTAAATGTTGTAGTTAGATTGCTATAAACAAAGTGAAATTGATTGTATGATTGTAGAATTCATTCATTCATGCATCCATGGGCTACAGAACCCGCTGGCGCCTTTTATAAAATGTTTATAAAGTCCGTTGTTTATAAGTTCAGTACACAGTACACTGAACCGGTCCAATAATATCCACTTCACTTTCATTTATGTATTTGTATTTCACCTTCATTTAACTAAGCACATATCAGGTGTGGCAGCTGTAAATCAGCCAACCGTATCCCATACCAGCCCTCACTTACCTGCTTCTCTACATCCGCTCCTCATGCACATCTATTCCTCTGTCAGTTGTTTTCTTAATGTCATTTAGCAGTGATTTGTACATTGGTCACATTGGAGCAGCGCGCAATGCGAGGAATGTTGATACATTGTATAATTTCATTGCCCGTTGTAACCAAGTACACAGACCAGTCAGAGTAGACTTTACAAGTTCACTTTCATGCATCCTCAGTGTCAGAGGGAAAATGGAGCACCGCTTCGCGACAGGCATGATTTCAGCTTTACAGCAAAGAAAACTGCTCGTCTCTAGCCTAAACAGTTAAAACAATATGACCCATATTACCAGAGGTCTAGTCTCTAGCCTAAACAGTTAAAACAATATGACCCATATTACCAGAGGTCTAGTCTGTAGCCTAAACAGTTAAAACAATATGACCCATATTACCAGAGGTCTAGTCTCTAGCCTAAACAGTTAAAACAATATGACCCATATTACCAGAGGTCTAGTCTCTAGCCTAAACAGTTAAAACAATATGACCCATATTACCAGAGGTCTAGTCTCTAGCCTAAACAGTTAGAACAATATGACCCATATTACCAGAGGTCTAGTCTCTAGCCTAAACAGTTAAAACAATATGACCCATATTACCAGAGGTCTAGTCTCTAGCCTAAACAGTTAAAACAATATGACCCATATTACCAGAGGTCTAGTCTCTAGCCTAAACAGTTAAAACAATATGACCCATATTACCAGAGGTCTAGTCTCTAGCCTAAACAGTTAAAACAATATGACCCATATTACCAGAGGTCTAGTCTGTAGCCTAAACAGTTAAATCAATATGACCCATATTACCAGAGGTCTAGTCTCTAGCCTAAACAGTTAAAACAATATGACCCATATTACCAGAGGTCTAGTCTCTAGCCTAAACAGTTAAATCAATATAATCAGAGCTAACTTTTTATTGGGATTTGCAAACGTTTTATATACTTTCACAAACCATGTCACGGCCGTTTAAAACTAATCTTGAAGGCCTCCCGGATGGCACAGTGGTCTAGGGCACTGCATCGCAGCGCTAGCTGTGCCACCAGAGACTCTGGGTTCGTGGGGCCTCCCGGTTGCACAATTGGATGCACATTTGGCCTAGCGTTGTCTGGGTTAGGGAGGGTTTGGCCGGTAGGGATATCCTTGTCTCATCGCGCACTAGTGACTCCTGTGGCGGGCCGGGTGCAGTGCACGCTAACCAAGGTTGCCAGGTGCATGGTGTTTCCTCCGACACACTGGTGCGGTTGGCTTCCGGGTTGGATGCGTGCTGTGTTAAGAAGCAGTGTGGCTTGGTTGGGTTGTGTTTTGGCAGACGCATGGCTTTCGACCTTACCTCTCCCGAGCCCGTATGGGAGTTGTAGCGATGAGACTACTAACAATTGGATACCACGAAATTGGGGAGAAAAGGGGGTATTTTTTTTGTTACAAATTTAAAAAATAATACTAATCTCGGGTCGCTATTTATCAGTCATGTTACCTAGCTAGCTAACAACCTGGTAACTTGACATTTGATTGGCACAGGAAGAAAGGAAAAAAAGTCTGCTTCTCATGAGATGTGCTTCAAAAAGTTATTTTCAAATAGGCCTTTTCTGGTGCTCCTTAAAATTCTGTTTGGTGCCTTATGTTTTAAAAGCTGTATGTGTGTTTGTGGGAGAGAGAGGGGGGGGGGGGGGGGGGTTATGAGAATGAGGGAGACCGAGAGAGTGTGTGTGTATATGGTGTTTGTGGGAGAGAGAGTGGGGGGGGGGGGGGGGGTTATGAGAATGAGGGAGACCGAGAGAGTGTGTGTGTATATGGTGTTTGTGGGAGAGAGAGTGGGGGGGGGGGGGGTTTATGAGAATGAGGGAGACCGAGAGAGTGTGTGTGTCTGTAAACTGAAGATTAAAGAAGGTTTCATGCAGTGTTTTCCCCTAAGTGACACAATGACATGCAGATCATTATGCATGTACACTCCTTCCTCCCATTCCTCCAGCCAAATCACAGGCCTTTGCAAATATGAGCAAATCAGACATTCTATGCAGCATTCTATTATCCAGCGAACAGTGTGCAGTTAAAATTAATATGTTGTATTGAGTAGAAGTGTGAATTTCAGTTTCAGGTCTTTAGAACGTTTAGAAAACAGGAACAAGTGTTTTCCCACCATAGTACTCAGTATCGTGATACTTGGCTTGGTATCATATTGTGTAAAATGTTGCTATCGTGACAACAGTACCTGGTATCGGTATCTAAGTCAAAATCCTGGTATGGCGACAACACTAGTCTGTGTGTTAACATCCTATCCAAGGTCTTTCTTCAGACTCTGTGTGGAACTACATTGTGTGTCAGTAGAGTCCTGTCTGTGCCACCTGAACTGGGTGTGTGAAGGTTTCCTGTGGCTCTTTAATCATGTTGACCGCCAGCTCCCAAATTACAGGTGTCACCATCACAGCTGGACACACACACACACAAACAAACACACACACACAGGTGGGGTGTGCAATTTGGCTTGTCGCCACTAAATGCCCCTCAGTAAGAGGCCTGTCTATCATACTCTGTCATAGGAAGATTGTCCGGGGCACGGAGGGGAGAAGGGGAGAGAATAAGAGAGATTTTACATGCCTGGTTGGCAGAGAAGGCCTTGACGCAGCCAGGTCGCTCAAGATCCACTGCGAAATTCAACGTCCGTCCAGACAAGCAGGACATCGGGAGATGACTTCAAAAAAAAAAAAAAAATCTATGCAGCCTACTCAATCTCTTTTTATAGCTACTGTTTACAGGCCTCCTGGGCCATATATAGCGTTCCTCATTGAGTTCCCTGAATTCCTATCGGACCTTGTATTCATAGCAGATAATATTCTAATCTTTGGTGACTTTAATATTCACATGGAAAAGTCCACAGACCCACTCCAAAAGGCTTTCGGAGCCATCATCGACTCAGTGGGTTTACTCCAACATGTCTCTGGACCCACTCACTGTCACAGTCATACGCTGGACCTAGTTTTGTCCCATGGAATAAATGTTGTGCAACTTAATGTTTTTCCTCATAATCCTGGACTATCGGACCACCATTTTATTACGTTTGCAATTGCAACAAATAATCTGCTCAGACCCCAACCAAGGAACATCAAAAGTCGTGCTATAAATTCACAGACTACACAAAGATTCCTTGATGTCCTTCCAGATTCCCTCTGTCTACCCAAGGATGCCAGAGGACAAAAATCAGTTAACCACCTAACTGAGGAACTCAATTTAACCTTGCGCAATACCCTAGATGCAGTTGCACCCCTAAAATCTAAAAACAATTCTCATAAGAAACTAGCTCCCTGGTACACAGAAAATACCCGAGCTCTGAAGCAAGCTTCCAGAAAATTGGAACGGAAATGGCGCCACACCAAACTGGAAGTCTTCCGACTAGCTTGGAAAGACAGTACCGTGGAGTACCGAAGAGCCCTTACTGCTGCTCGATCATCCTATTTTTCTAACTTAATTGAGGAAAATAAGAACAATCCGAAATTCCTTTTTGATACTGTCGCAAAGCTAACTAAAAAGCAGCATTCCCCAAGAGAGGATGACTTTCACTTTAGCAGTGATAAATTCATGAACTTCTTTGAGGAAAAGATTATGATTATTAGAAAGCAAATTACGGACTCCTCTTTAAATCTGCGTATTCCTTCAAAGCTCAGTTGTCCCGAGTCTGCACAACTCTCCCAGGACCTAGGATCAAGAGAGACGCTTAAGTGTTTTAGTAATATATCTCTTGACACGATGATGAAAATAATCATGGACTCTAAACCTTCAAGCTGCATACTGGACCCTATTCCAACTACTGAAGGAGCTGCTTCCTGTGCTTGGCCCTCCTATGTTGAACATTATAAACGGCTCTCTATCCACCTCTCTTGAAAAAGCCAAACCTTGATCCAGAAAATATAAAAAACTATCGGCCTATATCGAATCTTCCATTCCTCTCAACATTTTTTGAAAAGGCTGTTGCGCAGCAACTTACTGCCTTCCTGAAGACAAAGAATGTATACGAAATGCTTCAGTCTGGTTTTAGACCCCATCATAGCAATGAGACGGCACTTGTGAAGGTGGTAAATGACATTTTAATGGCATCGGACCGAGGCTCTGCATCTGTCCTCGTGCTCCTAGACCGTAGTGCTGCTTTTGATACCATCGATCACCACATTCTTTTGGAGAGATTGGAAACCCAAATTGGTCTACACGGACAAGTTCTGGCCTGGTTTAGATCTTATCTGTCGGAAAGATATCAGTTTGTCTCTGTGAATGGTTTGTCCTCTGACAAATCAACGGTACATTTCGGTGTTCCTCAAGGTTCCGTTTTAGGACCACTATTGTTTTCACTATATATTTTACCTCTTGGGGATGTTATTCGAAAACATAATGTTAACTTTCACTGCTATGCGGATGACACACAGCTGTACATTTCAATGAAACATGGTGAAGCCCCAAAATTGCCCTTGCTAGAAGCATGTGTTTCAGACATAAGGAAGTGGTTGGCTGCAAACATTCTACTTTTAAACTCGGACAAAACAGAGATGCTTGTTCTAGGTCCCAAGAAACAAAGAGATCTTCTGTTGAATCTGACAATTAATCTTAATGGTTGTACAGTCGTCTCAAATAAAACTGTGAAGGACCTCGGCGTTACTCTGGACCCTGATCTCTCTTTTGAAGAACATATCTAGACCATTTCAAGGACAGCTTTTTTCCATCTACGTAACATTGCAAAAATCAGAAACTTTCTGTCCAAAAATGATGCAGAAAAATGTATCCATGCTTTTGTCACTTCTAGGTTAGACTACTGCAATGCTCTACTTTCCGGCTACCCGGATAAAGCACTAAATAAACTTCAGTTAGTGCTAAATACGGCTGCTATAATCCTGACTAGAACCAAAAAATTTGATCATATTACTCCAGTGCTAGCCTCTCTACACTGGCTTCCTGTCAAAGCAAGGGCTGATTTCAAGGTTTTACTGCTAACCTACAAAGTATTACATGGGCTTGCTCCTACCTATCTCTCTGATTTGGTCCTGCCGTACATACCTACACGTACGCTACGGTCACAAGACGCAGGCCTCCTAATTGTCCCTAGAATTTCTAAGCAAACAGCTGGAGGCAGGGCTTTCTCCTATAGAGCTCCATTTTTATGGAACGGTCTGCCTACCCATGTCAGAGACTCAAACTCGGTCTCAACCTTTAAGTCTTTACTGAAGACTCATCTCTTCAGTGGGTCATAGGATTGAGTGTAGTCTGGCCCAGGAGTGGGAAGGTGAACGGAAAGGCTCTGGAGCAACGAACCGCCCTTGCTGTCTCTGCCTGGCCGGTTCCCCTCTTTCCACTGGGATTCTCTGCCTCTAACCCTATTACAGGGGCTGAGTCACTGGCTTACTGGGGCTCTCTCATGCCGTCCCTGGAAGGGGTGCGTCACCTGAGTGGGTTGATTCACTGATGTGGTCATCCTGTCTGGGTTGGCGCCCCCCCCTGGGTTGTGCCATGGCGGAGATCTTTGTGGGCTATACTCGGCCCTGTCTCAGGATGGTAGTTGGTGGTTGAAGATATGTGGGTGAGGTTATATCCTTCCTGTTTAGACCTGTCCGGGGGTGTCCTCGGGTGGGTCCACAGTGTCTCCTGACCCCTCCTGTCTCACCCTCCAGTATTTATGCTGCAGTAGTTTATGTGTCGGGGGGCTAGGGTCAGTTTGTTATATCTGGAGTACTTCTCCTGTCCTATTCGGTGTCCTGTGTGAATCTAAGTGTGCGTTCTCTAATTCTCTCCTTCTCTCTTTTCTTTCTCTCTCTCGGAGGACCTGAGCCCTAGGACCATGCCCCAGGATTACCTGTCATGATGACTCCTTGCTGTCCCCAGTCCACCTGGCTGTGCTGCTGCTCCAGTTTCAACTGTTCTGCCTTCTTATTATTCGACCATGCTGGTCATTTATGAACATTTGAACATCTTGGCCATGTTCTGTTATAATCTCCACCCGGCACAGCCAGAAGAGGACTGGCCACCCCATATAGCCTGGTTCCTCTCTAGGTTTCTTCCTAGGTTTTAGTTCTAGGGAGTTTTTCCTAGCCACCGTGCTTCTACACCTGCATTGCTTGCTGTTTGGGGTTTTAGGCTGGGTTTCTGTACAGCACTTTGAGATATCAGCTGATGTACGAAGGGCTATATAAATACATTTGATTTGATTTGATTTGACGTAACCTTCAAAATCTGATGTAAATGGAAAAACGTCAGATTCTGCGAGAGCTTGTTGCTTGAAGAGGAGCGAGAGATAAGGAGAGAGGGATGGAGAGAGGGACGGAGAGAGGGGTGATAATAGGGGTTGAAATCATTACCATAGAATGACAGCACCATGCACACACACACCTGCACTGCCAGAGCAAAATGAAAACTCTCAGGCAATTTGAGTTCCTCTCCCCCCAAAATAGCTTGTTAATGACTGAGCAGAGAAAGTTATTAATTAGCTAGATGGCAGCTTCATTAAATCTCACACTAGTTACCCTGCCCTCCCCTGTTTCACACATGACAACAGACAGGGTGATGGTTGTGTGGTTCAGGCCTCCTATACTATAGGACTTTCTATGCAGGAGTAACAGACACACACACAGTGTGTGAGGTGGGATGTGGTGGAGTGGGGTGTGATGGGGTGGGATGTGGTGGGGTGTGATGTGATGTGATGGGGTGGGATGTGGTGGGGTGTGATGGGTGAGATGTGGTGGGGTGGGATGGGGTGGGATATGATGGGGTGAGATGTGATGGGTGGGATGAGATGTGATGTGGTGGGATGAGATGTGATGTGGTGGGATGTGATGGGGTGGGATGAGATGTGATGGGGTGGGATGTGATGGGGTGGGATGAGATGTGATGGGGTGGGATGAGATGTGATGAGATGTGATGGGGTGGGATGAGATGTGATGGGGTGGGATGAGATGTGATGTGGTGGGATGAGATGTGATGTGATGGGGTGGGATGAGATGTGATGGGTGGGATGAGATGTGATGGTGTGGGATGAGATGTGATGGTGTGGGATGAGATGTGATGGTGTAGGATGAGATGTGATGGGGTGGGATGTGATGGGGTGGGATGTGATGGGATGTGATGTGATGGGTGGGATGTGATGGGGTGGGATGAGATGTGATGAAGTGGGATGTGATGGGGTGGGATGGGATGTGATGGGGTGGGATGAGATGTGATGGGGTGGGATGAGATGTGATGAAGTGGGATGTGATGGGGTGGGATGAGATGTGATGGGTGGGATGTGGTGGGATGTGATGGGGTGGGATGAGATGTGATGGGGTGGGATGATATGTGATGGAGTGGGATGAGATGTGATGGAGTGGGATGTGATGGGATGTGATGGGGTGGGATGTGATGAGGTGTGATGGGATGAGGTGTGATGGGTGTGATGAGATGTGATGGGGTGGGATGTGATGAGATGGGGTGAGATGGGGTGAGATGGGATGTGATGTGATGGGATGTGATGGGGTGGGATGAGATGTGATGTGATAGGATGTGATGGGGTGGGATGTGATGGAATGGGATGTGATGGGGTGGGATGTGATGGGGTGGAATGTGATGTGATGGGGTGGGATGAGATGTGATGGGATGGGTGGGATGTAATGAGATGTGATGGGTGGGATGTAATGAGATGTGATGGGTGGGATGTAATGAGATGTGATGGGTGGGATGTGATGAGATGTGATGGGTGGGATGTGATGAAGGGTGATGGGGTGGGGTGGAATGGGGTGGGATGTTATGGGTGGGATGGAATGAAGGGTGATGGGGTGGGGTGGGATGGAAAGCAGTGGGATGGAATGGGATGGAAAGCAGTGGGATGGAATGGGGTGGGATGTGATGGGTCGGATGGAATGAAGGGTGATGGGGTGGGGTGGGATGGGATGGAAAGCAGTGGGATGGAATGGGGTGGGATGTGATGGGTCGGATGGAATGAAGGGTGATGGGGTGGGATGGGATGGAAAGCAGTGGGATGGAATGGGGTGGGATGTGATGGGTCGGATGGAATGAAGGGTGATGGGGTGGGGTGGGATGGGATGGAAAGCAGTGGGATGGAATGGGGTGGGATGTGATGGGTCGGATGGAATGAAGGGTGATGGGGTGGGATGGGATGGAAAGCAGTGGGATGGAATGGGGTGGGATGTGATGGGTCAGATGGAATGAAGGGTGATTGGGTGGGATGGGGTGGGATGGGATGGAAAGCAGTGGGATGGAATGGGGTGGGATGTGATGGGTCGGATGGAATGAAGGGTGATGGGGTGGGGTGGGATGGAAAGCAGTGGGATGGAATGGGGTGGGGTGGGGTGGAATGGGATCCACTCAGCTTGGAGAGGATGTACTAGTACTGGCTGCTGGAATGAACTTCAACTACAGAGCTAAACACACCTGATACTAGCATAAAAACACAAAGCACACTTTCATTGGCCAACAAAGCATTCTGCAAGTTCTCCAAAAAGTTATGACAGGAGAAACAGAAGTTTTATATCATCAGAACTTTCTTCTTGCTGAGTCAGTAGTAAAAGCTTCAGCTTCAGTCGGTCTGTGATGTGTCTGTAGCTGTCAGTGGCTCTCATGTCCACATAGAGATGAAGAAAAACACCTCTTGTTTTAAAGCTGCACCAAACTGGAATGGGAACACACTCACTCATACATCAGAGAGGATGAAGAAACAAACACACACAGCATCACAGTTGAGGTAGTTTATGTGAAATGGCTCATCTCCAAACAAAGTTGTTTTATAAACTTTTTAATGAAGCAGATTGAAGCGGAGAGTAAACGAGAGGGACAGTAAGAACTTGTCAAGCTCCTCCAACAGGCCAGCCAATTAGCAGGCGTGGCTGGGAGGGAAGAGAAATGCCAGAGAGGAGAGGAACAAACAGTGACAAGAGAGGAGGGAGGGAGGACAGAGAGAAGGAGAGAAGAGAGGAAGGACGCAAGCTCACACACGCACGCACGCGCACGGACGCACGCATACACATATACACACACCTGCCGAGAGTGTTCTATATAAATCCTCCCACACATGCTCTCCCTGTCCACTCTCCTATAAGACCACTATAGACCCGACTGTAAAGCAGAACCTCCTATAGCTCTCTAGCATATCTCCCCAGTGTGTTTCCCTGCATCGACTCCATCACATCACACTCCTGTCCTATCCTTCCTGTATTCCTCCTCCACCCATCACCTCATCCCTCTCTCCATATCCAGGAGAGAATAGAGAGAGAGAGAGATGAGGAATTCTCATTGCCGCCTAAGAACCCGTCTGGTCGATACTGTAATAGATTCCTTCTGTAAAACATCAGCTCTCGCTGACATCACTATCAGACTGGTATCACACAGACAAACCAGACAGGCTAGAAGATGGATGCTGTTCAAATCTCCCCTCCCTACACTCTTAGAAAGGTGCTATCTAGAACCTAAAAGGGTTCTTCGGCTGTCTCCATAGGGGAACCCTTTGGTGTTCCATGTAGAACTCTTTCCACAGAGGGGACAGCCGAAGAACCCCTTTTGAACCCTTTGAGGTTGTGTCAGTGTAGACTGGGATGCTGTATGTGAGAACATCTAACTGCCCTCTTTTTTCTTTAAATGTTACTGAACAAAGTTTAAAAAAAGAACAGCACTTAAATGAGATGATAAAGAGAGAGAGAGACAAGGAGAGGAATTTTACTAGCAACTGTATTAGTGTCAGTATTGACCTCTATGGTGTAATGATGAGGTTAACCATCCTCTACTGATTCATTCATGACATATCTGAAAAATAAACCTTCACTCTGCTTAAGAAATAGAGCTAAATCAAGACCTCACCAGTGAGCCGACACACACACACACACACACACACAAAATAAAATGAACCCTTTCAAATTACCCTTTCATCATAGTAACTAGATCAGAGGCCTCTATGTCTATGTGTGTGTGTGTGTGTGTGTGTGTGTGTGTGTGTGTGTGTGTGTGTGTGTGTGGTGTGAGAGAGAGAGAGAGAGAGAGAGAGAGAGACGGAGAGAAAGAGACAAAGAGACAGTAGAGAGGGACAGTGGAGAGTGAGGGCGAGAGAGAGAGGAAGAGAGAGGGATGGAGAGAGAGAGAACAAGACAGTTCCGCGGGGTCTGGTCTGTGACTCTGTCAGGTGTGTGTGTGTGTGTGTGACAGCAGACAGACGGTTGTCTGGTATTGAGGCCAGGGGCCAACACCACCGGGCCCCTAACACCCTGTCCACACACACATAGAGCTAATCACGTCCCTTAATGCTACATTATTCATACCAGGGTCTCATAGGGTGACTGAGGGGTGAGACACCAAGGGAGAGAGGAAGGGAACGAGTGAGAGAGGGGGGAGAGACACTTGGGCACAGCTCTGAATAATGACACTTTAAATAGCTTTGGAGATGTACAGTCAGATCAATGCCGAATTAAATGCCTTCAATCAATCAGCCTGTATGTCGCCCCCCCCCCTCCAACCCCTCTGTCTGGTCAATGACCATATATCAGTTGAATGGAAAGCCTGGGATGTGCTAGCTAATAACCACAGCTGTGAGGAATAATAAAACACACAGACAGCACAATCACACAGAAATAAAACTCTTCTTTGTCTCTTTAAATCTGTCACACATGCACACTCCTCCACATTTCCTCTGAAGTGTGGTGATATTAGAGTAGATGTGTGGTGATAGAGTAGATGTAGGCTACAGCATCTCAAAATGGACAAACAGTACTATTTACTTAATAAGGTATTTTTTTCAGTTTATCAAGCAAATCTGTTACGGGAGTACGCGAACTCACTCGTTCAGTTCACCTTGCCGACTGCAGCTAGCCGCCAGCCGAACTGAAGCATGCTAACGCCTTAAGGGTGTAAAATACAGCACAGAGTTTCTGTTATGCAGACTAATAAGAGTTTAAACTCTCCTACCTCTGACACTATTCTCTCATTCTGCTGATTGGCCTTGCTATGGAAGAGTTTGGGGAAATGTGAAATTCAAACAACAATAATTTTAAATCTTAGTACTATGAGCCCTGCTTCACTGTACAGTTAAACCAATGACCGACTAAAATTATAGCTGGCAATGTTATCCAACATGTCGTACATACCCACCCCAGCAAACCCAGCCCAATAGTTTCTCCACTCTCTCACCCATATCAATACAGTTGCCAGCATAATTCACACGGTTTCGGCCAAACTGAATTAGAACCATTGTGCAGCGCTGCTTCAGAAGGGTCAGTCAGAGTTCACAGTAAATCGACCCTGTAGGGGAGGGCTTTCTGACACCACACCTTCTGTTTAACTGACCCACTTACTGCTATCTGTTACTGCACTGAGCTGCTGAATTAGAGCTAGCCACAGGTTGCCGTGTGTGTGTGTGTGTGTGTGTGTGTGTGTGTGTGTGTGTGTGTGTGTGTGTGTGTGTGTGTGTGTGTGTGTGTGTGTGTGTGTGTGTGTGTGTGTGTGTGCGCGCGCCAGCGTAACTAACGTGCTTGTCCAGGCAGAGAAGGCTGGACAGTCAGATTGAGGGACCCCTACTGCTAGTTAAACTCTGTCCTTTGCTCACTGTCTCTCACACTGCTCAGCTACCAGCCAACTAGAGGACTGGAGGGATGGATGGAGAACAGGATGGACAGAATAGCGGGGGAAGGAGGGAGAGAGGTAGCGATGAAGGGAGAGCCGGAAGGATGGTGCTGACCAGTGAGAGGAAAGAGGGTAGACTTGAGAGGGTTAAGAGACAGATCTGTTATAAATT